>NC_140171.1:54030382-54037882 GCF_963971535.1 Notolepis coatsorum | reverse complement strand
AATTCTAGTATGAAAGGTGCTATATAAATAAAGTTTATTATTATTGTTATCATTTAACCAGTTAGCTCTGCCAGAGTACGAAATCTACGCTACGAAATCAACAATAGTCCAGTTTGATGTTTGATTGATTGATTGAACATCTTATTAACAGATTGCAGAATGGGTACAGTACAGTACGGCTCAATACACACAATTGTTAAGGGGATGCAGACCAGAGAAAGACTTTCGTATTGTTTACATCAGGGTCCCCATGTCAGGGTCTGTTCTGGAACTCAGTGGCAATAACTGAACACTTTCACCTCCACTTTCTGTCAGTGGGAGCTCAAACAATGCTTTGCGGTAGGAAACAAAAACTGCAGACTGACTGGTTGTTGTCGCGTTTATTCCTGTTGTGTTATGTTAGATCTGTCCAGATTGAGTAAAAGATGTTTAGAAGAAAGAAGTTTGAAAGAGGTTCATCGTTGTCTGCATAAACCATGGGACCCTTATTCACGAGAGAGAGAGAGAGAGAGAGAGAGAGATAGAGAGAGAGAGAGAGAGAGAAGAGAGAGGGTAGGAGGGATGGAGAGAGAGAGAGAGAGATGGAAACAGAGAGAGAGGAGAGAGAGATGGAGAAGAGAGAGATAGAGGATAGATAGAGAGAGATATAGAGGAGAGAGAGAGAGAGAGAGAGAGAGAGAGAGATCCGTAAAACATGCGATTCACTTCGCTGACTGAATGACGGCTCTGTGTGACGTGGGATAAACATGAGGTTTCAGAAGTCTCTCTCCCTCTCTCTCTCTCTCTCCCTCTCTCTCTCTCTCTCTCTCTCTCTCTCTCTCTCTCTCTCTCTCTCTCTCTCTCTCTCTCTCCATCCATCTCTCTCTCTCTCTCTCTCTCTCTCTCTCTCTCTCTCTCTCTCTCTCTCAATTCAATTCAATTCAAGTGGCTTTATTGGCATGACGCAGCTTGTACATGTTGCCAAAGCAAATGGTTGATAACATAAGCATGGATTACAAAACACATATTAATGTCATAGTATATACAAACATTTTCATCATAAAATAGAACATAAAATATTACGGCATAAACATGTCAGGTGACTGTCACTCACTGTCCCTCAGTTTGTGGCAGGCAGCAACATAGGCTGCTGCTAGCTCACAGCTTGTTGAGTCCTCCCCTAGGAGGACTGGTAGTTTTCCTGTATCTGGTAGTGCAAGAAAACCTTTTGTTATTAGTTCAAATTTTTTAAAATGCGTTTCTCTAATATCTTTATATTATTAGAGAGATTGGTGAGGAAGTGCAACTCAGTTTCAGGCTCACTGAGGATGCAATGACTGCATAGGACCGGCCGCGTCCTAAAAGTCTGTGCCGACCAACTGGCACCAGTATTCTCTGACATATTTAACCTGTCCTTAGAACAGGCTGTCATCCCCACCTGTCTGAAGAAGTCCACTATTATCCCTGTACCCAAAAAATCCAAGCCTGCTTGCCTCAACGACTACCGCCCTGTAGCTCTCACCTCCATAGCCATGAAGTGCTTTGAGAAGCTAGTAAAGGGCTACATCTGCTCCTCCCTCCCCATCAACATGGACCCCCTGCAATTTGCATACCGCCCCAACAGGTCCACGGAGGACGCCATAGCCCATGTGCTGCACACAGCAGCATCACACCTGGACAAGAGGCAGGGGAACTATGTGAGAATGCTATTCATCGACTACAGCTCGGCATTCAATACCATAGTCCCCTCCATACTCATAGCCAAGCTCAGGGACCTGGGCTTGGGCTATGACCTCTGCCAGTGGGTCTTGGACTTCCTGACTGGCAGACCCCAGGTGGTGAGAGCAGGCAACTGCACCTCCTCATCCATCACCCTCAACATAGGGGCCCCCCAGGGCTGTGTTCTGAGTCCCCTCCTCTACTCCCTGTACACACACGACTGTGTGGCTCAGCGGAGTAGCAATACAATCATCAAATTTGCTGACGACACAGTGGTGGTGGGCCTGATCTCTGCCAACGACGAGAGGGCCTACCTGGAAGAGGTCAAGGTCCTGGCGGGATGGTGCCAGGAAAACAGCCTCTCCCTGAACGTCAGCAAAACAAAGGAGATGATTGTGGACTTCAGGAGGTCGGGGGTCAAGGACTACAGCCCCCTCAGCATCGACGGGGCACCGGTTGAGAGAGTCAACAGCTTTAAGTACCTCGGAGCCTACATATCCGAGGACTTGACATGGACCACACACATTGACAGTGTTGTGAAGAAGGCACGACAACGCCTCTACTTCCTCAGGCGCCTAAGGAAGTTCCAAGTCAGCCAGAAGATCCTTAAGAACTTCTACTCATGTACAATAGAGAGCATCTTGACCGGCAACATCACCTCCTGGTTTGGGAATAGCACTGCACAAGACCGAAGCAGACTACAAAGAGTGACACGTTCAGCCGAACGCACAATTGGAGGGGGGCTCCCCACCCTCCAGAACATTTACTACAAGCGTTGCAAGGGCAAGGCTAAGAGAATCATTAAAGACTCCAGTCACCCGAACAACTGCCTCTTTGAACTGCTGCGGTCAGGCAAGCGATACCGGAGTCTCAAGGCGAGCACAGAAAGACTCAGAAGAAGCTTCTATCCCCAGGCCATCAGGCTGCTAAACGAACAATGAATGAACACTACACAACAACAACCACCAAACGCACATAGCACACACATCCACACGCACACACTCACTTTAAACAAACACACTGTAGCACCCACTCCACACACTTTATAGCACACACCCACTTTAAACAAACACACTGTAGCACCCACTCCCCACACTTTATATTTATGGATGAAGGATTGCACTACAACTCGTACACCTTACTGTAAATTGTACCTAAAATTGTACCTCATCCCATTTCTTCTTTGCACTAGATAGTACTGTACATTAGTACACTGCATAGTATTGTGTATTGTATATTATATGGTAACTCAGAACATTGTACATATGTCTATACCGAACACTGTGACCTCATTTTTCTTCTTCTAAATTCATGCTATATTATGTTATTATGTTATTTGATACTATCTTGTCTAGCACAGTCTCTGGAGCGTAACAGTAAGAAGCATTTTGTATGAAAGTATTCTGTACTTCTGTATGACAACTATTAAAGAACTTGAACTTGAACTTGAACTAGCCTTTGCTCTGCAGGGAGCCAGGTTTTCCTGTGCCTCCCCTTTTCAACAGCGAGGCTGTGCTCACTCAGTCTGTATTTTGTCAAGGTTCTTTTTAGTTGTTGATCAGTCACCATGCTCAAGTAATCTGCTATGGTGTACTGTCGATTTAGAGCCAGATAGCACTGCATTTTGCTCTGTGCTTTTGTTTGTGTTTTCCAATAGGTGATGTAGTTTTGTTTTAGCTGTGTAGTAATTTGATTTATTCTGATTGGTGATGTGTTCTGTTCCTGAGGTGTGTTAAGAGAGCAGGTTTGTGGACTCAGCCTCAGGACCAGCTGGGTAAGGGGGTTCCTGATGTTCCTCAGCTCTTGGCACTGCAGGGCTTGATAATGGTACGAGAGGGGGTCACTTCGTTTTAGGTGTGTCCAAAAGTTAATTGCCCTTTTTTGTATTTTTAGTAGGGATGCTCGATATTGGCTTTTTTACCGATATTCCGATATTGTCCAACTCTTAATTTCCGATACCGATATCAACCGATATCAACCGATACCAACCGATACCGATATATGCAGGGTTTCCCCCCCCCCCCAAAAAACTGAATAATTTCAGGTAACTAATAATTTCACTGGATATATATATAACAAATATTGTTATTGTTTTTATTTTTTTTAAACCGATACCGATATTTTCCGATATCACATTTTACTGCCGATATCGGCCGATAATATCGGTCGGCCGATAATATTGGACATCCCTAATTTTTAGTATTAGTGGGTAACGGCCTAATTCTGCCCTCCATGCATTGTTTGTAGTTTTCCTCTGGACATGTAGGATAATCTTACAGAACTCTGCATGCAGGGTCTCAATGGGGTGTTTGTCCCATTGGGTAAAGTCTTGTTTTGTAAGTGGACCCCACACCTCACTGCCATAGAGTGCAATTGGTTCAATAACACATTCAATTAATTTTAACCAGATTCAAATTGGTATTTCTGTTTGTATATTTCTTTTTATGGCGTAGAAAGCCTGGCGTGCTTTCCCTCTCAGCTCATTGACTGCTTCCTTAAAATGTCCAGTTGAACTTAGTTTTAGGCCTAAATAGGTGTAATGTGTGCAGTACTCTACATGTTTTGTACCAATTGAGAACTTTGGTAGGACGTCCTGAGATCTGGATATTTTTTGGAATATCATTATTTTGGTCTTTTTGGGGTTTACTGCCAGGGCCCAGGTCTGACAGTAATGCTCTAGCAGGTCCAGGCTCTGCTGTAGGCCGTCTGCTGTGGGGGACAACACAACCAGGTCATCTGCAAAGAGCAGGCATTTCACTTCCCGATTGTGGAGACTTACACCGGGGGCAGAGGACTTTTCTAGTATATTAGCCAATTCATTAATATAGATATTGAAGAGTGCCGGGCTGAGGTTGCAGCCCTGACGAACGCCTCGCCCTTGGGTAAAGAATTCTGTTCTTTTTTTGCCAATTTTTACGCTGCACATATTACCAGAGTACATTGATTTAATAATATCATATGTTTTACCCCCTACACCACTCTCTATAACTTTATAGAACAGTCCTGTATGCCAAATAGAATCAAACGCCTTTTGGAAGTCAATAAAACAGGCATATATTTTGGTTTTATTTTGGTTTATATGTTTATCAATTAGGGTATGTAGGGTGTAAATATGATCGGTTGTGCGGTGTTTTGGTATAAATCCAATTTGGCTTTTACTCAAGACATTGTGCTTGGTAAGGAAGTTTAAAAGTCTGGTATTCATAATACTACAGAAAACCTTCCCCAGATTACTGTTCACACAGATGCCTCTGTAGTTATTAGGGTCAAATTTGTCTCCGCTTTTATAGATTGGGGTTATGAGTCCGTGATTCCAGATGTCAGGAAAATATCCTACACTCAGGACCAAATTGAATAGTTTTAATATAGCCAATTGGAATTTATTGTTCATATTTTTCATCATCTCATTCAAGATGCCATCAGGTCCACAAACCTTTTTAGATTTAAGAGTTTGTAATTTCTTAAGCAGTTCCTGCTCAATAATTGGGGAGTCTAATGGGTTTTGATTGTCTTTTATGGCAAGCTCCAATTTAGTCAATTTATCAAGAATTTGAGATTGTTCTGTGTTTCCATCAATTTGAACAGTGTGGTTTGTGGTTTGTTTATGTGTTTCCAATGTTGCCAAAAGTTGTTTGTATTGATTGCCTCCTCAATTAGTGTCAGTTGCTGTTTGTCATATTGTTGTTTTTTGGTTCTGAGTGTCTAGGGTCTCACAGTAGAGAAAGCGTACATCAGCATTATTGGGGTCTCTGTGTTTTTGATTTGATAGCATTCTAATTTTTTTCCTAATGATTTTACAATCTGTATCAAACCAGCTGTTTTTTGTTGCAGTTTTTGGTTTGTTTGTAGTACATTTCAGTTGTGCCTCCTTTGCTGTTTGTCTGTATATATTGTTAATATTGTTTACTGCTAGGTTGAGGCTTTCTTTACTGTGAGAGTATGTGGAGTCCAGAAAGTTATCCAAAAGTGTTTAGATTCTTGGGGTATGAGTTGCTTTCTGGTATTGTTCTGCACTGTTTTGGTCCCATCTGTATGAATTTCTGATATTGTACAGCTTACTGTTTTGTGTTTGTGCCATTGTTGTGTCTGATCTTTTAATAAACAGGGTAATTTGGCTGTGATCAGACAGAGGGGTTAGTGGTTTCACAGTGAATGAGCTGAGGGAGGAAGGGTCAAGGTCTGTGATCATATAATCTACAGTACTGTGGCCAAGAGGTGAGCAGTAGGTGAATCTACCTAGGCTGTCCCCCCGAACCCTACCGTTGACAAAGTACAGACTGAGGCTCTGACAGAGCTGCAGGAGGTCTCTTCCACTCCTGTTGATGACCTGGTCACTATTGCTCCTGTGGGGGAGAGTGAAAGTGTGAGAGACATTTTCGTTTGAGATGTAAATGTCTCCTTGTGGATCTGTGAGGTCAGCAAGTGTTCCTGTGCATGCGTTGGTGTCCCCACAGATGAGCACATTTCCCTGGGCCTGGAAATGGCATGTCTCTGTCTCAAGGGTAGGGAAAATGTCCTCTGAGAAGTATGGGGATTCGGAGGGGGGGATATATATTGCACAAATAAACAAATCCTTTTCTGTTAATAGGAGCTCTTTCTTTAGTTTTAACCATATGTAATATTTGCCCATTTTTAGGGGGTCAATTTGATGATGTAGGTCAGATTTATACCAAATGATTAATCCTCCTGATCCTCTACCTCTATTAATGTTGCTGTGTTTCTGAGATGGTACTATTATTTCTCTATAATCGTTGGGGCAGTGGGTGACAGTGTCAGCTTTACACCATGTCTCCTGTAGAATAATGATGTCGTCATCTTTAAGGTTTGTTTTGAGTTCCGGGGCTAAACTCTTCAGCCCAAAGGTTGAAGACTTCAGGCCCTGGATGTTCCACATGCAAACTGAAAGGGATTTCATTATACGAGAGAGATGGCACAGGTAGAACAGATAAAACAGTAACTACTGGATTGTCAAGAGAGGTACGAACGTTGAACTAAAATGCAGTGTTTACTGTATTTTGTAAATGTGTGTGTTTGGTTATTGAGAACATTGTTAGAGCTGATGCATTTTGAACAATATGTAAAATATTCTTTCAACAGTATAAAGTATCAATACTAATTCAGCTTTTAACTAGCTTTTCTTTTTAACTAACAAATGTTGTCTTAATTAAGTAATGCGTAAATGTGAGTAGTGTGTGTGTGTGTGTGTGTGTGTGTGTGTGTGTGTGTGTGTGTGTGTGTGTGTGTGTGTTTTATGAGACTAGTTCAGCTTAGTGCAGATGTACTGGAGGAGCTGTTTAATCTCACTCATTCCTTCAGAGTTCACTCTTCCTTGGAGGGCCTCTGCGTAGCTGCGTGGGGCCTGGTGTGGTTCTCCATGCTGTGGGCTGGGAAGGGGCAGAGGGCCAGGCTCTTGGTTCTGGTAGAGTCTCTGGTTTGTTGAGGGTAGTAGCCTGGGCCAGGGCCAGTCTGGTTGTGGTGCTGGAGCTGGTGATGTTCTGGTGAAGTGTGGGGTCTGTGGGGTGCGCTGTGTCTGGATGGATGTCTGATGGAGGTCTGTGGCTCCTGGTGGGGTCTGGGCGTAGTGGGGGTCCCTGGGAGGTCTTTGGCTCCTGGTGGGGTCTGAGGCGTAGTGGGGGTCCCTGGGAGGTCTTTGGCTCCTGGTGGGGTCTGGGGCGTATTGGGGGTCCCTGGGAGGTCTTTGGCTCCTGATGAGGTCTCTCTCTCTCCCCTCCCTCTCTCTCTCTCTCTCTCTCTCTCCTCTCTCCTCTCTCTCTCTCTCTCTCTCTCTCTCTCTTCTCTCTC
>NC_140171.1:53821452-54030182 GCF_963971535.1 Notolepis coatsorum | reverse complement strand
GGTACACAGGTATAGGTACAACCTAGGTACACAGTATATTACAACCTAGGGTACACAGTATATACAACCAGGGTACACCATTATAGTACAACCTAGGTACACAGTATAGTACACCTAGGGTACACAGTATATTACAACCTAGGGTACACAGTATAGTACAACCTAGGGTACACAGTATATTACACCTAGGGTATACAGTATATTACAACCTAGGGTACACAGTATATTACAACCTAGGGTACACAGTATATTACAACCTAGGGTACACAGTATATTACAACCTAGGGTATACAGTATATTACAACCTAGGGTACACAGTATATTACACCTAGGTACACAGTATATTACATGGGTAATCAGTATATTACAACCTAGGGTACACAGTATATTACAGGGTACACAGTATATTACAACCTAGGGTACACAGTATATTACAACCTAGGGTACACAGTATATTACAACCTAGGGTATACAGTATATTACAACCTAGGGTACACAGTATATTACAACCTAGGGTACACAGTATATTACAACCTAGGGTCACAGTATATTACAACCTAGGGTACACAGTATATTACAACCTAGGGTACACAGTATAGTACAACCTAGGGTACACAGTATATTACAACCTAGGGTACACAGTTAATTACAACCTAGGTACACAGTATTACAGGGTATCAGTATATTACAACCTAGGTACACAGTATATTACAGGGTACACAGTATATTACAACCTAGGTACACAGTATATAACAACCTAGGGTACACAGTATATTACAACCTAGGGTATACAGTATATTACAACCTAGGGTACACAGTATATTACAACCTAGGGTACACAGTATATTACAACCTAGGGTACACAGTATATTACAACCTAGGGTACACAGTATATTACAACCTAGGGTACACAGTATATTACAACCAGGGTACACAGTATATTACAACCTAGGGTACACAGTATATTACAACCTAGGGTACACAGTATATTACAACCTAGGGTACACAGTATATTACAACCTAGGGTACACAGTATATTACAACCTAGGGTACACAGTATATTACACCTAGGTACACAGTATATTACAACCTAGGGTACACAGTTATTACAACCTAGGGTACACAGTATAATACTGTGATCCACTACTACGCTATGCCATGTGGAGATGCCCTGCCTGCCCCGGTTGCCAAGATGGATCAAACCCTGGGCCACAGCTGCTGCTGGTCTCGGTCTGGACCACACCCTGGTGTCGCGGTAAACATCCCACATGTTGCTACGAGCTGCCGCAGTAGATGAGAGCGGTCCGCTGCAGTGTCCTGAGCAGCTTGCTCTGCAGCATTGACCAGCAGTCCAAAGGTTCTTCGGTAGTCCAGTGAATGTTGCCAAGCCAAAGCCCAACAGTGATGCCCACGAGGCCAGCGACACTCTGCCACGCCGGGTTATATCGGCACCGACTGAGGCACACGGGTTGAGGTTGAACTAGGGGAACCCCCCTAAAGGTCGTGTGGCCTTCCCAGATGGACATTGATCTGATGACCTCACGGATGGACATTGATCTGGATGACCTCACGGATGGACATTGATCTGGATAACTTCACGGATGGACATTGATCTGGATGACCTCACGGATGGACATTGATCTGGATGACCTCACGGATGGACATTGATCTGGATGACCTCACGGATGGACATTGATCTGGATGACCTCACGGATGGACATTGATCTGGATGACCTCACGGATGGACATTGATCTGGACGACCTCACGGATGGACATTGATCTGGATGACCTCACGGATGGACATTGATCTGGATGACCTCACGGATGGACATTGATCTGGATGACCTCACGGATGGACATTGATCTGGATGACCTCACGGATGGACATCGATCTGGATGACCTCACGGATGGACATTGATCTGGATGACCTCACGGATGGACATTGATCTGGATGACCTCACGGATGGACATTGATCTGGATGACCTCACGGACATTGATCTCCCCGCGCCGTCGTCAGTTGGATGGCAATGAGTCGGTCAGTCAATCAACTGGAACTCCAGCGGGCAGCGGGAAACCCATTTAATCAACAATTACGAGACGCTGTAAGTGGCTCCGGTCATCTCGGGCCTGAAGATATCCAGGGTCCAGGGGTTCCAGCTCCTTCTGTTGGAGATTGTAACGCCATTGAGACGCCATTATCTGTATCTGTATCTGTTCAACCAACAACATTATCTGTATCTGTTCAACCAACAACATTATCTGTATCTGTTCAACCAACAACATTATCTGTATCTGTTCAACCAACAACATGATCTGTATCTGTATCTGTTCAACCAACAACAGTATCTGTATCTGTATCTGTTCAACCAACAACATTATCTGTATCTGTATCTGTTCAACCAACAACATTATCTGTATCTGTATCTGTTCAACCAACAACATTATCTGTATCTGTATCTGTTCAACCAACAACAACATCTGTATCTGTATCTGTTCAACCAACACCATTATCTGTATCTGTATCTGTTCAACCAACAACATTATCTGTATCTGTATCTGTTCAACCAACAACATTACCTGTATCTGTATCTGTTCAGCCAACAACATTATCTGTATCTGTATCTGTTCAACCAACAACATTATCTGTATCTGTTCAACCAACAACATTATCTGTATCTGTTCAACCAACAACATTATCTGTATCTGTATCTGTTCAACCAACAACATGATCTGTATCTGTATCTGTTCAACCAACAACATTATCTGTATCTGTATCTGTTCAACCAACAACATGATCTGTATCTGTATCTGTTCAACCAACAACATTATCTGTATCTGTATCTGTTCAACCAACAACATTATCTGTATCTGTATCTGTTCAACCAACAACATTGTCTGTATCTGTATCTGTTCAACCAACAACATTATCTGTATCTGTATCTGTTCAACCAACAACATGATCTGTATCTGTATCTGTTCAACCAACAACATTATCTGTATCTGTATCTGTTCAACCAACAACATTATCTGTATCTGTATCTGTTCAACCAACAACATTATCTGTATCTGTATCTGTTCAACCAACAACATTATCTGTATCTGTATCTGTTCAACCAACAACATTATCTGTATCTGTTCAACCAACAACAACATCTGTATCTGTATCTGTTCAACCAACAACATTATCTGTATCTGTATCTGTTCAACCACAACATTATCTGTATCTGTATCTGTATCTGTTCAGCCAACAACATTATCTGTATCTGTATCTGTTCAACCAACAACATTATCTGTATCTGTATCTGTTCAACCAACAACATTATCTGTATCTGTATCTGTTCAACCAACAACATTATCTGTATCTGTATCTGTTCAACCAACAACATTATCTGTATCTGTATCTGTTCAACCAACAACATTATCTGTATCTGTATCTGTTCAACCAACAACATTATCTGTATCTGTATCTGTTCAACCAACAACATTATCTGTATCTGTATCTGTTCAACCAACAACATTATCTGTATCTGTATCTGTTCAACCAACAACATTATCTGTATCTGTATCTGTTCAACCAACAACATTATCTGTATCTGTATCTGTTCAACCAACAACATTATCTGTATCTGTTCAACCAACAACATTATCTGTATCTGTATCTGTTCAGCCAACAACATTATCTGTATCTGTATCTGTTCAACCAACAACATTATCTGTATCTGTATCTGTTCAACCAACAACATTATCTGTATCTGTATCTGTTCAACCAACAACATTATCTGTATCTGTATCTGTTCAACCAACAACATGATCTGTATCTGTATCTGTTCAACCAACAACATTATCTGTATCTGTATCTGTTCAACCAACAACATTATCTGTATCTGTATCTGTTCAACCAACAACATTATCTGTATCTGTATCTGTTCAACCAACAACATTATCTGTATCTGTATCTGTATCTGTTCAGCCAACAACATTATCTGTATCTGTATCTGTTCAACCAACAACATTATCTGTATCTGTATCTGTATCTGTTCAACAAACAACATTATCTGTATCTGTATCTGTTCAACCAACAACATTATCTGTATCTGTATCTGTTCAACCAACAACATTATCTGTATCTGTTCAACCAACAACATTATCTGTATCTGTTCAACCAACAACATTATCTGTATCTGTATCAGGAAGTGGAACCGGAAGTGGTATTTTTTTATATATTATATATATATATATATATATATATATATATATATATATATATATAATATATATATATATATATATCTAGATAAAGAAAATTGAAACAGTTATTGTACAATACAGTGTTAAATCTGGATTTAGTCATTTCCTCTCGTTTTACGATAAAAGAGATGTAATTAGCATTTTTACGATAAATTCTTATTTTCGGTAAATCTTATAAAACATCGGTAAAATGAAAATATACACTTTGACTGCTGTTTTGATAGGGTTAAGGTCTTTACTCTTGGCAAAAAAAATTTATAAAAAAGAAAACATAAAAATCTCTTAACATCCGGCGGCTGGGTGGCGCAGCGGTCCAAGCGCGTCACCAACGCGAGAGACACCGGTATCTGGCTGGACCACGTTTCAATAAACAAAGTGAGTTAATTCTCTCTCTCTCTCTCTCTTAGCCAACTCAGCTAACTTTAGCTGCTGTTAGCCACTCAGCTAATGCTTAACTAACGCTCTCTCTCTCTCTCTCTCTCTCTCTCTCTCTCTCTCTCTCTCTCTCTCTCTCTCTCTCTCTCTCTCTCTCTCTCTTCTGTTATTCTGCACCCGCCGTGGTCTCTCTCTCTCTCTCTCTCTCTCTCTCTCTCTCTCTCTCTCTCTCTCTCTCTCTCTCTCTCTCTCTCTCTCCTTCTGTTATTCTGCACCCGCCGTGGTCTCTCTCTCTCCTCTCTCTCTCTCTCTCTCTCTCTCTCTCTCTCTCTCTCTCTCTCTCTCGCTCTCGCTCTCTCTCTCTCTCTCTCTCTCTCTCTCTCGCTCTCTCTCTCTCTCTCTCTCTCTCTCTCTCTCTCTCTCTCTCTCTCTCTCTCTCTCTCTCTCTCTCTCTCTCTCTAATTTCGCAGCGTGTGGGCATAACCACTCAGACAATGAATGGTAACTTATTTAAAATGACGAGATATACAATGTGTTTATTATTGAATGGATCTGACATCATCTGAGCGAGAGAGAGAGAGAGAGAGAGAGAGAGAGAGGGAGAGAGCGAGAGAGCGAGAGAGAGAGAGAGAGCTGTGCGTGTTTGTGTTGGGCTATTGGAAACGTGGTTGCATTTGACTGACTGTGATCATAATTGATCGATGGCAATGGTGATAATATTCGCCAATGCGTGCCTTGTACATGTTTGCAAAATGTTTGGTATAGCGCCCCCTAGTGGCGAAGCATCCACGAGCCGCTACTGGTGCCAGCGGTACCTTTGAAGTTGCATGCTGAGTCATACAAGTAGAGTTAATTTGTAACCATCATTATCAACGCTAATGGCAGGAATCACGTGATTTCTCAGACACATGCTTCACACACCCCTTGCCTTCCAGTAGCATTGCTAATGCGTGTAAATAATGACATGTTCTCCCTCCAATATCTCAAAAACCACAAACACCAGTGCAAGTGTTTGTTGGATGCACTGTACTGAGAGTTATTAAATGATGGCTGGGACATCAGTGGCCTAAAGTTAACCCTTGCACTGCCGCACTACCAGACGGTTAACCCTTTCACTGCGACAATGCACAGAAGGTTAACCTTTCACTGCCGCACGACAGCAGGTTAACCCTTTCACTGCCACACGACAGAAGGTTAACGGCGACCGTCGGTTGTGTGATAGTAAAGGGTTAACCTTCTGTCGTGTGTCAGTGAAACGGTTAAAGAAGCAGACCTGTGACCGGGGGGTCACTGGTTCGATCCCCCGATACTCCCTGAGGTGTGAGTTCATCGTTGGTGTTGGTGTGAAACAGGGCGTGGCTGAAAGAGAGCACGGTGCTCAGCGTACCTACCTACAGTGTGCCCAGTGTGCCCGTACCTACCTACAGTGTGCCCAGTGTGCCCGTACCTACCTACAGTGTGCCCAGTGTGCCCGTACCTACCTACAGTGTGCCCTGCTGGGGAAATAAAAGTATATTGCTGTGAGATTTTACAATGGAGAAGCACAGAAAGGCCAGTCTCTGTAAACCTTTTCATTCCTAATGACTGGTGGTGGAAAGAGGACAAAGAGCCACAGGCTGTGACATCACTGTCTCTCCTCACCAGGCTGGGAGAAGACGATCGGGTCGCTGCCCGGGTGTCGGAGAGACCCCCGTCAGCGAGCAGCCGGGAGGAGGAGGACCAGAAGCCCCAGGTGAGGAGCCGCCATGATGTATTAAGAATAACCGCCTACCGATATGTACACTACAACAGCACAAGGTCTGTTTTCTATTCTATCCTTTCTACATGCATTGCACACAACGTCCACATGCACACACTCACTTAAAGGAACACTCCAACATGTGTGTGTGTGTGTCTAGAGGCTTGCTGGTGACAGTGCATCAGAACCCTTCCTGCAGCACATGCCGTGGCACGCTCTGAGACGCAGCAGGTCATGGGGTGCAGACGTGTCGTTGGGATAGGATTCATTTAAAGTATAGCCGCTATAGAATTAAGAAGAGCCTGAACCCCCCCCTGTGTGTGTGTGTGTGTGTGTGTGTGTGTGTGTGTGTGTGTGTGTGTGTGTGTGTGTGTGTGCGTGTGCGTGTGCGTGTGTGTGTGTGTGTGTGTGTGTGTGTGTGTGTGTGTGCGTGTGCGTGTGCGTGTGTGTGTGTGTGTGTGTGTGTGTGTGTGTGTGTGTGTGTGTGCCTCCATATGCAGCCCCATATGGAGGCAGAGAGCAGAGGAGAGATAGGAGAGGAGGCAAACGAGACCTAGGCTAACGGAGGAACCTACTTCCAGTGACTGCCGCTAAGCTAGGCTAACGGTGCGTGTCTTCCTACTCCTACTGCATGCACAGAGACGAAAAAGGGATGTATTTTCTTGTCTAACTCCAGGGTAGATGGCAAATAAGCTAATTTCCCAAAATGTTGGAGTTTTCCTTTAAACATTCCCCTTAAAACATTCACTTTGGGGGCGGTCAGGTGGCGTAGCGGAGATTGCGCTCGTCACCAACGCAGGAGATGCTGGGTTCGAGCCCAGCTCCCGCCGTTGCTACCAGCTTGGCTGGTCGTTCATACTAATACAATTGGCAGTGTTAGGGGGTGGGTGGGAATCTGGCGTTGTGGACAGCGACGCCTACAGGTCAGGTCTCTGCGCTTGCTCAGCGGGGGCAGGACTTGGTGGAGATGCCCTCCCACGCGTTACACTTCACCAAATGAGAGTCCTCGCTGCCAAGTGAAAAGACGTCACTGGCAGTCGCATCGGAGGAAGCGTGCGGTCGGCTTCGGGACGCCCTTGTACCGACTCGTAGGAGAACATGCATACAGCAGCCAGGTAGGGGAGGGGGGGAATTGGCACGGCGACTAAATTGGACGGGGAGAAAAACAGAAAATCGGAGAAAAAAAATCAAAAATACAAAAAAAAAAATTCACTTTGGCGAACCCGTCGTTATTTGCCGAATGTCTTCCCCCCACTCAGTCTCCCATTCCTCCTCTCTCTCTCTCTACTGGACTGCCCAGTGATAGTTTTTAGTTCATTGATCTAGTAATATTTGATGTCAATATCTTATATATATCTAAAGGCCATAATGTATAATATGCCTAATGGGGCCTGGCGTCTGTGTGTCTGCCTTCTCCCTCCCTGCATGTGGCGTGACCTGCTGACCTCGTGGCTGTCTCCTTCCACACACACCCATTAACACACACAGGGCCCCCTGTACATCCTGATCACGCGCCTCACACACACACATCCTCCTCTTCCGACGCGCACACGCACACACACTCACGTACACACATCTCCCCCACCCAGCTGTCGGGGCCGTGATTTGTTGGGGTGTTGTTCGAGACTAGGGATCTCTCCCTGCCTACATCTGGAACCCATTAGCCCCCCTTCTGAAACAAGCACACACACAGACAAGCACACACACACCACACACACACATACTACACACACAGATACATATACACACATACACCCCTCCCCTCCTCCTCTGTATAAATGACATGTAATGTGATGTACTCTTTCTTCTACTGGTGTGCGAGAGGTGGGCTGCAGGAGGAGGGTGGCTGTTCTCTTCTCTGTGAAATAAAAGCTCAGTTTGAAATACTCTGTCGTTCTGCGAATCTTTTGGTCGACTGGTCCATGACCATATCAATTCAAGAACTCACAAGGGACAGGTTATTCCTTTCACCAGTAGAAATAAAGCGATAATCTTAAAAAGAAAAAAAAAATTCACTTTAAACACTTTTTTTTTTTTTTTTTTTTTTTTTATCTTTTCCCCCCTCCTTTTTCCTCCGATTTTCTCCCATCCCCAATGTTAGTCATTATGCCAATTCCCAATCCCCTTCCTGGTCGCTGCGCCCTTAAGGCCCTCCCATAGTCGAGCAGACTGTACACAGAGCAGACTCCGCGGAGGTCCGCGCGGACTCTTTGAGCTTTTGATCTCAGCGGACGTCCGCGCGTCAGAAAATAGGAGCTTCGCACTTTGCACTCTGCTGTGGGTCTGCTTTGACTCCCTTTGAGTCCGCGCGGACCTCCGCGGAGTTGCTCTGTGTACAGTCTGCTCGACTATGGGAGGGCCTTTACCCCCCACAGTCGGTCTGGGAGAGTGGAGGCTATATCACATGCTTCCTCCGACACACGTCTAGCCAATCAACCGCTTCTTTTCACCTGGCAGCGCGGACTCTCACTGAGAGGGTGTAACGTGTGGAAGGATCACACTACCCCCCCTTAGATCCTATCCGCGCTGAGCAGGCCCCCCGACCGAACTGTAGGAGTCGCTGTTTACAACGACCCGGACCCACCCCGCCAGCTTCTCCCACCCTCTAATACTGCCAATTGTATTAGTGTGAACGGCCAGCCAAGCTGGTGACAACGCCGGAGCTGTGAGCTGGATTTGAACAGGCGAATCCAGCGTCTCCGGTGTTGGTGACGAACGCAATCTCCGCTACGCCACCTGACCGCCCGACTTTAAACACTTTTTAAACATTACACCATATTCTATCTATTTATTCTTACAGATTTGCACCACCTCTTCTACCTCATTTTGTACATTTTGTTTGTCAGTTTTGTATATTGTATATTTTGTATAGTGTTTGGTCTTTATTCTGTAGCTTTTTTACTGTACGAAGCACAATCTCAGGAGGGCCATACAGAACCAAGCATTTCACTGTAATGTACAGTACATGTACCCTATATGTGACAAATAAAACAAAACTTGAAACTTGAAACTATCGAACGTCTTCCGTGACCATGTCTTGTCGACTCTCTTCACAGCCCTTCCGCCCAAACCCTACAAAACCAGAGTCATGGACACTTCTGATCCCAATGCTAATAATGACCACTTAGCCGATGCGGAGTGGTACTGGGGAGACATCTCAAGGTATCAGTGATGTCAATGATCCACTCATTAATACTACTGATATGATGTAGAGCAAGTGATCTTTGAGTTGTTCCACGTCTTACCGTGCCTTCTGTGTCCAGGGAGGAGGTGAATGAGAAGATGAGAGACACCCCTGACGGCACGTTCTTGGTCCGCGATGCCTCCAGTAAGGTGCAAGGAGAATACACACTTACTCTCAGGTAAATACACGCTAAATACACCCTAAATACACGGTAAATACTCTGGGATTGCGTGCAGGGCCGGACCTAGCACATTTGGTGCCCTAGGCCAGGGGTTCCCAAAGTTTTCAGGCCGCAACCCCTGAAATAACGGTGTCAGAGAGCCACGACCCCCACTATTATAGGAGGTGGTTGAAACATGCAAAGGTTCAAACGCACACACACTAATAAGCATTGGAGGCTTTTAACCAGGGCCGGACTGGGGAAATCATTCAGGCCAGGAAATATAGTGCGAAATATAGCCCCAGCCAAGCCACTTTTTAAGCGGGGGGTCTGGGGGTCCCCCACCAGGAAATTTTTTTGTTACAAAGACTTAATTTCCTGCATTCTGGTGCAGGAATTTTTTTATTTGTACCCTTTAAATGCCAGTGTTTGTGATGGCATCACAAATTATTGTTAACTCATTCAGCACCAGCGATTACCCTCATCCCTATAGTCAATGGGCCAAGCTAAAAGATAGGCATTTTCACTGTGTCACGATGTTTGCAGAGCTATATCTATATTCTATATTATAGCTATGGAGACAATACTATGGCTCATTTGACTATCTCTCGTCTAACATGTAAAAAAGAGTACATTTTCTAATTATCCTGTGGTGAATATTGTATAGTTTCAGAGTGATCCAGGCTAATTCCTGGAAGCTGAGTTATGGAGCGATATGTGCATTTTGCTAAAGTCGTTTGCGTTCCTCGCCTGGACACGATATTATTTCCAAATCAAAGGTATATAATAGGTATTATGTTTCATCATGAAGGCATCAAAGGGGGGGGGGTTGTGATGCTCTGATCGTCAGCAACGACATACGTTTTGATTACTACATACGCTGATCGTTGTGATCGATGTGAAATCATGGTTGGATCAAAGTAGGATGGATGTCATATAGTCTCTACCTTTGTTAGGAGGTATTCCAAAATGAATATTCCAATTGTCTGATCGCGATTTCCAGTATTGATGTCCATCGGGTCCCTGACATGAAATAGAACAAAATATGCATCTAGTGTGCTGAACACGTTCCAAGTGGCTCGAATGAAGCGTTTCACTTGCCGGGATCCAAATTCTCCGCCCGGATCATATAAAATGTAACACACAGTGTGAAATAAGGTTTCAAATGGTAGGCGATACTGCCACCTAGCAGGATTCGGCCGGCATTGCACCCTTGAGGTCTCAGAATGAGTTCCAATGATAACACAGAGGTCCGTGAGAGTGTATAGAATATTAAAGAAATGTTGGGTCTGGTGCAGAACGTGTTAAAAAAAACAGGCGTCATATGTCGATGATGAGCAACAACACTGATTTTGATGGATTACATATTTTTTTGTAATGTCAGATTGAAAAACATACTCACACTCTTACCATTAGGGGACTAAATTGTCCTCCTCAAAAACGCCATAAAAATATTATATGTTGAAATAATTTACCACTTTTTCTTTCATAAATCTTTTATTCAACTTAAGCCCTGATCATCATAACCACCCCATATGCAATTCATTTTTATAATTGTAACCCTTTAAATGCCAGTGTGTGTGATGGCATCACAAATTACTGTAAAAAAAAGAAAAAGAAAAAAAACACACACCAAAAATTTAATATTTTCAATATATCAAATGCAAAGTAGATTTTTCTGATGGGGATTATTACAGGCTAGCATGTCTCAATAGCATAGAGAGAGAGAGAGAGAGAGAGAGAGAGAGAGAGAGAGAGAGAGAGAGAGAGAGAGAGAGAGAGAGAGAGAGAGAGAGAGAGAGAGAGAGAGAGTTCTCCAACTTGTGTGAGTTTAGACTGCGTTACCCTCTGTTGCAGTGATCTCCTGGTTGTTCCCCACCTAGGTTATCTAACTATCGCACAGCTGCAACTAGCTTCTAAGTTCAGTGGCCTGACTGCATGAAAAAAATTATTATAATATATATATTTTTTATGAAATCAATACATTCTGTAAATCATGAACAAAACAGAGGATATGGAGAGGGCTTCAGCGTTCTTGTTTTGTTTCAGGTAGGTGCTCTTTGGATTAAATCCGGGGTAGGATTCGATTATAAAAGAAAGGTTGAGATCCAAGGCAGCTCTACAAATTTTTTAAAAGCCTTTATTTGTTGGCTTACATTATTTAGAAAAATATTAAAAAAACCGACATGTTTCGGCCATTACACCCTGAAGAAGGCCATGTAGGCCGAAACATGTCGGTTTTTTAAATATTTGTCTAAATAATGTAAGCCAACAAATAAAGGCTTTTTAAAAAAATTGTAGAGCTGCCTTGGATCTCAACCTTTCTTTTATATTCTGTAAATCATCTCGCAACCCCCCCCCCCCCCCCCCCCCCCCCCGGCTGCTCGCGACCCCCACTTTTTGTATAATTGTTCCCTTATGTTAGATTCTTTCTTTTTTTATATATATAAATATTGGTTGCAGATATAGAAGGGGGCCCAAAAAAACGAAAAGTTATAATAATAATATAAATAATATATAATTATAAATATATAATTAATTCATATATAATAAATATAGTTTTTGGCACCCCCCTCCGAGTGGCGCTCTACAGGAAGCTGCACCCCTGACCGTGGCAGTGGGAGGATGTTCTCCAGGTTTCGACTGAGCAACTGTGATGTTTTTGACTTTTGTAGGAAAGAGGGAAACAACAAGCTGATCAAGATCTTCCACCGCGGTGGGAAGTACGGGTTCTCTGAGCCGCTCGCCTTCTCCTCTGTGGTGGAGCTGGTCCAGTATTACCACCACGAGTCTCTGGCCCAGTACAACTCCAGCCTGGACACACAGCTGCTCCAGCCCGTCTCCAGACACCCACAGGTCAGTCCACATGGTCCCCACAGGTCAGTCCACATGGTCCCCACAGGTCAGTCCACATGGTCCCCAGACACCCACAGGTCAGTCCACATGGTCCCCAGACACCCACAGGTCAGTCCACATGGTCCCCAGACACCCACAGGTCAGTCCACATGGTCTCCAGACACCCACAGGTCAGTCCACATGGTCCCCACAGGTCTGTCCACATGGTCCCCAGACACCCACAGGTCAGTCCACATGGTCCCCAGACACCCACAGGTCAGTCCACATGGTCCCCAGACACCCACAGGTCAGTCCACATGGTCCCCACAGGTCTGTCCACATGGTACCCACAGGTCAGTCCACATGGTCCCCAGACACCCACAGGTCAGTCCACATGGTCCCCACAGGTCAGTCCACATGGTCCCCACAGGTCTGTCCACATGGTCCCCACAGGTCTGTCCACATGGTCCCCACAGGTCAGTCCACATGGTCTCCAGACACCCACAGGTCTGTCCACATGGTCCCCACAGGTCTGTCCACATGGTCCCCAGACACCCACAGGTCAGTCCACATGGTCCCCAGACACCCACAGGTCAGTCCACATGGTCCCCACAGGTCAGTCCACATGGTCCCCACAGGTCAGTCCACATGGTCCCCAGACACCCACAGGTCAGTCCACATGGTCCCCACAGGTCTGTCCACATGGTCCCCACAGGTCAGTCCACATGGTCCCCAGACACCCACAGGTCAGTCCACATGGTCCCCACAGGTCTGTCCACATGGTCCCCACAGGTCAGTCCACATGGTCCCCAGACACCCACAGGTCAGTCCACATGGTCCCCACAGGTCTGTCCACATGGTCCCCACAGGTCTGTCCACATGGTCCCCACAGGTCTGTCCACCTGGTCCCCACAGGTCTGTCCACATGGTCCCCACAGGTCTGTCCACATGGTCCCCAGACACCCACAGGTCTGTCCACATGGTCCCCACAGGTCAGTCCACATGGTCCCCAGACACCCACAGGTCAGTCCACATGGTCCCCAGAGGTCTGTCCACATGGTCCCCACAGGTCTGTCCACATGGTCCCCAGACACCCACAGGTCTGTCCACATGGTCCCCACAGGTCTGTCCACATGGTCCCCAGACACCCACAGGTCTGTCCACATGGTCCCCAGACACCCACAGGTTAGTCCACATGGTCCCCAGACACCCACAGGTCAGTCCACATGGTCCCCACAGGTCTGTCCACATGGTCCCCAGACACCCACAGGTCTGTCCACATGGTCCCCAGACACCCACAGGTTAGTCCACATGGTCCCCAGACACCCACAGGTTAGTCCACATGGTCCCCAGACACCCACAGGTCAGTCCACATGGTCCCCAGACACCCACAGGTTAGTCCACATGGTCCCCAGACACCCACAGGTCAGTCCACATGGTCCCCACAGGTATGTCCACATGGTCCCCACAGGTCAGTCCACATGGTCCCCAGACACCCACAGGTCAGTCCACATGGTCCCCACAGGTCTGTCCACATGGTCCCCACAGGTCAGTCCACATGGTCCCCAGACACCCACAGGTCAGTCCACATGGTCCCCACAGGTCAGTCCACATGGTCCCCACAGGTCTGTCCACATGGTCCCCACAGGTCTGTCCACATGGTCCCCACAGGTCTGTCCACATGGTCCCCACAGGTCTGTCCACATGGTCCCCACAGGTCAGTCCACATGGTCCCCACAGGTCAGTCCACATGGTCCCCACAGGTCAGTCCACATGGTCCCCACAGGTCAGTCCACATGGTCCCCACAGGTCAGTCCACATGGTCCCCACAGGTCAGTCCACATGGTCCCCACAGGTCAGTCCACATGGTCCCCACAGGTCTGTCCACATGGTCCCCACAGGTCAGTCCACATGGTCCCCAGACACCCACAGGTCTGTCCACATGGTCCCCAGACACCCACAGGTCTGTCCACATGGTCCCCACAGGTCTGTCCACATGGTCCCCACAGGTCAGTCCACATGGTCCCCACAGGTCTGTCCACATGGTCCCCACAGGTCTGTCCACATGGTCCCCACAGGTCTGTCCACATGGTCCCCACAGGTCTGTCCACATGGTCCCCAGACACCCACAGGTCTGTCCACATGGTCCCCACAGGTCTGTCCACATGGTCCCCACAGGTCTGTCCACATGGTCCCCACAGGTCTGTCCACATGGTCCCCACAGGTCTGTCCACATGGTCCCCACAGGTCTGTCCACATGGTCCCCAGACACCCACAGGTCTGTCCACATGGTCCCCACAGGTCTGTCCACATGGTCCCCACAGGTCTGTCCACATGGTCCCCACAGGTCTGTCCACATGGTCCCCAGACACCCACAGGTCTGTCCACATGGTCCCCACAGGTCTGTCCACATGGTCCCCACAGGTCAGTCCACATGGTCCCCACAGGTCTGTCCACATGGTCCCCACAGGTCTGTCCACATGGTCCCCACAGGTCTGTCCACATGGTCCCCAGACACCCACAGGTCTGTCCACATGGTCCCCACAGGTCTGTCCACATGGTCCCCACAGGTCAGTCCACATGGTCCCCACAGGTCTGTCCACATGGTCCCCACAGGTCTGTCCACATGGTCCCCAGACACCCACAGGTCAGTCCACATGACTCTACCTTCATGTACGTCTCTAAGAGGCCATGTTTCTAAGAGGCCACGTTAAAGGAACACTCCGACATCACGGGAAATGCGTGCGTTCAGTAGAAAGCTATGCGGCTGCGAGCTAGCCTAGCTTAGCACAAATTAATGGCAGCGGATACGGACCACTAGCCGAGCTACACATTCCGGGAGAGGTTCATATAGGCTCAGGACCGGCTGTCCATATCCTCTATTAATTTGTGCTAAGCTAGGCTAGCTCGCAGCCGGATAGCTTTCTACTGAACGCACAGAGAGGAGACTGGTATCTATCTTCTCTGATTCTGAAGAAGACCGTAATAATGTCCATTTAAATGTGATGTTTTTCAGTGGATGAATGGCGTGGTGTATTTCTCTCTGTCCAGGACCAGATAGTGAAAGAAGACACTGTGGATGCAGTGGGAGAGCGACTGAGGATCTACCACGGACAATACCAGCAGAAGAGCAGAGAGTATGACGGGCTCTATGAGGAGTACACACACACCTGCCAGGTAACACACACACACACACACACACACACACAACATACATATGATATAGGCTCTATGAGGAGTACACACACACCTTCCAGGTAACACACACACACACACACAACACACACACACACAACATACATATAGGCTCTATGAGGAGTACACACACACCTGCCAGGTAACACACACACACACACACAACACACACACACAACACACACACAACATACATATAGGCTCTATGAGGAGCACACACACACCTGCCAGGTAACACACACACACACACACACACACACAACACACACACACAACATACATATAGGCTCTATGAGGAGTACACACACACCTGCCAGGTAACACACACACACACACACACACACAACACACACACACAACATACATATAGGCTCTATGAGGAGCACACACACACCTGCCAGGTAACACACACACACACACACACAACACACACACACAACATACATATAGGCTCTATGAGGAGTACACACACACCTGCCAGGTAACACACACACACACACATAATACACACACACAACATACATATAGGCTCTATGAGGAGCACACACACACCTGCCAGGTAACACACACACACACACACAACACACACACACACAACATACATATAGGCTCTATGAGGAGCACACACACACCTGCCAGGTAACACACACACACACACACAACACACACACAACATACATATAGGCTCTATGAGGAGTACACACACACCTGCCAGGTAACACACACACACACACACACACACACACACACACACACACACACACACAACATACATATAGGCTCTATGAGGACTACACACACACCTGCCAGGTAACACACACACACACACACACACACACACACACACACACACAACATACATATAGGCTCTATGAGGAGTACACACACACCTGCCAGGTAACACACACACACACACACACAACACACACACACAACATACATATAGGCTCTATGATGACTACACACACACCTGCCAGGTAACACACACACACAACACACACACCTGCCAGGTAACACACACACACACACACACACACACACACACACACACACACACACACACACACACACACACACACACACACACACACACACACACACAACATACATATAGGCTCTATGAGGACTACACACACACCTGCCAGGTAACACACACACACACACACACAACACACACACACACAACATACATATAGGCTCTATGAGGAGTACACACACACCTGCCAGGTAACACACACACACACAACACACACACACACACACACACACAACATACATATAGGCTCTATGAGGACTACACACACACCTGCCAGGTAACACACATACACACACACACACACACACAACACACACACACAACATACATATAGGCTCTATGAGGAGTACACACACACCTGCCAGGTAACACACACACACACACACACACACACACACACACACACACACACACACACACACACACACACACACACACACACACACACACACAACATACATATAGGCTCTATGAGGACTACACACACACCTGCCAGGTAACACACACACACACACACAACACACACACAACACACATATAGGCTCTATGAGGACTACACACACACCTGCCAGGTAACACACACACACACACAACACACACACACACACCTGCCAGGTAACACACACACAACACACACACACACACAACATACATATAGGCTCTATGAGGAGTACACACACACCTGCCAGGTAACACACACACACAACACACAACACACACAACATACATATAGGCTCTATGAGGACTACACACACACCTGCCAGGTAACACACACACACACACACACCTGCCAGGTAACACACACACACAACACACAACACACACAACATACATATAGGCTCTATGAGGACTACACACACACCTGCCAGGTAACACACACACACACACACACACACACACACACACACCTGCCAGGTAACACACACACACACACACACACACACACACACACACACACACACACACACACACACACACACACACACACACACACACACACACACACACACACAACATACATATAG
Source organism: Notolepis coatsorum (assembly GCF_963971535.1). NCBI lineage: Eukaryota > Metazoa > Chordata > Actinopteri > Aulopiformes > Paralepididae > Notolepis > Notolepis coatsorum. The sequence continues at coordinate 54,012,383 of NC_140171.1, read as the reverse complement.
GCTCTATGAGGAGTACACACACACCTGCCAGGTAACACACACACACACACACACACACACAACACACACACAACACACATATAGGCTTTGTTTTGCCCATTTGCTTGAATCATATTTTTATTTGCATGAACTTCAATTCAGGTTACCGTCAGTGTCTCTACACAACACCAGATGAAATATATAAATTACTATTACTATGGACAGGAGAAACAAGACCTCCTGTGTATCTACAAAAGGAGTGCAGAGTAGTAGACCTTTTTTTTTTTTTTTTTTTTTTTATCTTTTCCCCCCTGCTTTTTCCTCCGATTTTCTCCCATCCCAATGTTAGTCGTTATGCCAATTCCCAATCCCCTTCCTGGTCGCTGCGCACTTACCCCCCACAGTCGGTCTGGGAGAGTGGAGGCTATCACGTGCTTCCTTCGACACACGTCTAGCCAATCAACCGCTTCTTTTCAACTGGCAGCGCGGACTCTCACTGAGAGGGCGTAGCGTGTGGAAGGATCACACTACCCCCCTTAGATCCTATCCGCGCTTAGCAGGCGCCCCGACCGAACTGTAGGAGTCGCTGTTTACAACGACCAGGACCCACTCCGCCAGCTTCTCCCACCCTCTAATACTGCCAATTGTATTAGTGTGAATGGCCAGCCAAGCGTCTCCGGGGTTGGTGACGAACGCAATCTCCGTTACGCCACCTAACCGCCCCACTCATTCTACCTCTTATGAAAAAGTATTGTGGCTCGGTTTGTTGATCATTTTCAGTTAGTACCGACCGTTATATAAATAATTGACCAACGGCAGGATTCATAGAACCTCAGTTACATACGTAACTATCACTTTACTCCATTAAGTGAATGGTGCAGAGTATTACTGAGAAAGATATGAGATGGCTGTCCTCCTCCTTGTTGTCCGTCCTCCCCAGGAGCTCCAGAGCAAGCGGACGGCCATCGAGGCCTTCAGTGAAACCATCAAGATCTTCGAGGAGCAGTGTGACGCTCGGCAGCAGGAACACATCCACGAGGTCCCCAGAGAGGACGACGATAAGGAGACGGAGAGGTATCCTCAACTTGTACAAACAAACCTAGAAACAACTTGATCCCTTTCACTGCCACACGACAGCCGGTTAACCTTTTCACTCTGTGACAATACACAGAAGGTTGGCCCTTTGCTATCACACAACCGACGGCGATGCTCCATCAGCGGATGCGGAGCTAATGATGCTAATGATGGAGCATCGCCGTAGGTTGTGTGATAGTAAAGGGCTAACCTTCTGTCGTGTGGCAGTGAAAGGGTTAAATGTATATAATGTGTACATTTTATTTTAACCTTTGTGTGGTGATGTGGACCCGTTTAAAAGATTTACTGAAATAGAAAGTATACAATGAATAGTTCAGAGAAACACATTTTTTTAGAGACTCATTGGCCTTGACTCATTTTCTATAATGAGCCTATAATTATGATATTTTTTTTATTTTTTATCTACTTTTTCTCCCATTTTTTCTATTCTTCTCCCATCCCAATTTCGTATCATCCAATTCTCCCCTCCCTGTCTCGAACGCTGTTAGGCCATGCCTCCCACTGGTCGGCTGCAATGTGGACCAAGCCTTGCATCACGTGTCCCCTCCGGTACACGAGGAGGCAGCCGTCGCATCTTTTCACCTGCACAGCACGATCTCTCAGCGGCGAGGGTCTGCGTGGGAGGGACACGCCGCCCCCGTTACTTCCTGATTCTGCTGCGCAGGCGCACCAACCGACCTGTAGGAGTCGCTGTCCACAACGTCCGATCCCCACCCACCAGCTTCCCACCCCTAACACTGCCAATTGCGTTAGTATGAACGACCAGCCAAGCTGGTAGCAATGTCGAGAGCTGGGCTCGAACCCAGCATCTCCTGCATTAGTGGCGAGCGCGTTGCCCACTGCGCCACTTAGCCGCCCTCTATAATTATGATCTTTGTATATAGTATATAGTTTTATGATACATGATGTTATAAGTCGGTATGAACACGCTGTATTACACATTGTGACTATTGTTCTGTCAGTGTAAGTGTATTTTGTTGTCCTGTGTTTTGTTTTGTTATGTATGGTATTGTATTGTATGTTTTGTATCCTATGTTAACAGTTTGAGTGCCAGCCATTTAACATTGGAAACCCCGTTGAATGCCAGCACCCACTTCAATGATAGCGTTGTGAACGCATAATCTCTCTCCTAAATTATGTGTCTAATCTGCCCGTCGTTTATCAATGACTTGTTTGCAGTCAACATTGTCGAAACGGATTGTTTTTTTATCGGTTCATTTCCGTTTTATAGCATTTTGAAAAGCCCTCGTTTTCAAGGAAAATATATAGATACCGTGATAAACGGCATTTACTGGAATATTCTGGATACACAAAAACGTTGTCATTTTTCGGCCTATTTATTAATCGTTTTCAAATAAACACTAGATTATCGATAGTATATGTGTACTTATGCACGCTATAGAGGCGGGCTGAAAAATCGATTCTCTCATTTCCTCATCAGGAATCACCGCGCACACACACACACACGCATAGGGCAAAAGCTTATATCTCCGCGTCCACCTCAAGCAAGAGGTGGACGCGGGCAAATACTGCGGCATGGTCATGCTGGACCTACAAAAGGCCTTCGACACTGTCAATCACACCATTCTGATTGACAAGCTAAAAGCAATTGGTTTTGATAGTTTATCAGTGAGCTGGATGCAATCCTACCTGGAGGGGAGGGAACAGATGGTGGAGGTAAACGGTACTCTATCCCCCCCTCCCAGTGAGCTGTGGTGTTCCACAAGGAAGCATACTAGGACCGCTACTGTTCCTAATTTATGCAAATGACATGTCGTCAGCTTGTGACTGCAACTTGTTCCTGTTTGCGGACGACTCAGCCCTGCTGGTCTCTGACAAGAACAAGTTACAGGTTGAAAAAGCCCTCAGCTCGGAACTAGGCAAAATCTGCACCTGGGTAAAACAGAGTCCATTCTCTTCGGTTCAAATAACAAACTCAGCAAGACCGACGGCTTCTCAGTTACAGTGGGTGACAATATTGTCACAAGGAAAGATGAAATTACCTACCTGGGTTCCATCCTAGAGGCTAATCTTTCCTGTGACAAAATGGCATCCAATGTAATAAAAAAAGTCAACCAACGAACTCGATTCTTGTACTGGATCTCCTCTCTGGTAAACAAGAATACCCTGAAGACTCTGGCAGGAGCACTCATTCAAGGGTACTACGACTATGCTTGCACCTCATGGTACCAAAGCACCTCAAAGGCGCTTAAAACAAAATTACAAACATCTCAAAACAAACTAGTCAGACTACTGCTTGACCTGACTCCTAGAACCCACCTCACCCCTGCCCACTTTGACAACATAGGATGGCTTAGAGTAGACGACAGAGTACAGCAACTTGCAATGGGCCTTGTCTACAAGATACACTACACGACCAAGGTACCCATGTACATGTCAAAATACTTCCCAAAGGTCAGTGAATACCACGACCACAACACCAGAGGGAGCTCCACAAATCATGTTAAACCCAGATTCGGCTCAAACAAGGGACTAAACACGTTTTGCAATTATGCCACATCAATGTGGAACGCCCTACCCAAAGCTGTAAAGGAATGTAAATCCCTACCCACATTCAGAACCGCTCTTAAGGAGCACCTACGGGAGGCTGCAATTAGAAACTGGCCACCGTAAATGCCCAAACCCCCCACCACCTCCTAATAGTCTCCTCCCCACCGCATGTATATATTCCCTCCCCGCCGTATGTATATTTCTCTCCCACCCACCCACCGCCTCCTAATGTACAGTCCCCTCCCCATCATATGTATATACTCTGTCAGGATCTATGGGTAACAGTACTGTATATTTGAATACCGTTTATGTCACAAATGTATCAGTACTAAATACCTATATGTCCCTATGCCATAAATGTCATGTATGTTGTGTATGTCATAAATGTCTATATGAATTGAAAATGGGGGACCCTGATGGAAACAAGACGAAAGTCTTTCTCTGGTCTGCATCCCCTTAACAATTGTATGTATTGAGCTGTACTGTACTGTACCCATTCTGCAATCTGTTAATACACTTTTCAATCAATCAATCAATCAATCAACCGTGAAAACAGGTCTGATTATCCTAAGACTGGTAAAATAAATTCCGTACCTGAGATCAGATGTTATCCAAAAAGATTATTCCAATTCCTGATCGCCATTCCAAATATCGATCACGCTTATTGATTACAGTGTTGGTACTGTAAATACATAATCCACGCTGTTCTGATGGCCGGCGATCACTTGGTCTCTTCAGTTGGCTCGACGGAAAAGTAAAATGAGGAAACTGACCACTCCCCCTGCATCAATCTAAAGTAATGGGGTGCAGTTACACAGGGAGAGACGATAGGGGGCGGTACCTTCCCAATTGAGCTCAGAGAGACTCTGCAGCACTAACCCGAGGCTCGATTGATGAAATATGAATTCAAATCGCCAATAAATAAAAAAACAGCAAACAGACGCTATATAGCGTCGGGGGCACTCAAAGGTCGCCATGAACTAACGACAAAAAGCGTCCGTGGCAACCAAAGTGTTAAGGACCCCCTCAAAAACGAGATAGCATATCTCAAGGGGTTTATCCTTCTAATACATTTCAAATCGTATTAAAGGACACAGGCTTCGTAGAAAGCGTTCCCGAAAGGTGTTTCTGAGAATGTCACACTGGAGAATGAGAGTCATAGAGAGTTGTCGCTTCTCTGATCACGCTTCACGTTCCTTCCAGAGTCCAGGGTGACTCTGACGCGCTGCAGTCCAGGGTGGAGGAGATCCGCGCCAGCAGGGGCAGGCTGGAGGAGGAGCTGAGGAGACACGTGGTGGACAGCAGGGAGGTCGACAGGAAGATGAACAGCCTCAAACCGGACCTCATCCAGCTGAGGAACATCAGAGATCAATACCTGCTGTGAGTTCTAACCAAGTGTTCGAGTTTCAAAAGTGTTGTTTTTATTTGTCACATATAAGGTACATGTACATTACAGTGTAATGCTAAGTAGGTAAGTACAGACAGGTATATATTCAGACAAATAATGTGTATATATTGTGACGAGCCTGGTGGGCTTCAGACTCGCCACGGTTCAAATACAAACTCATTAGAATGTCCACACAAGAGCAATATCAATCAATAAGAATATTTATTGAATAAGGGCAGAATCCAGTTTGATAGGCAAGAGAATGGTCATGATACAGTCCGATGGTAAAAAACACAAAACAGGCTCTCGTACAGAAAAATGGATTGTTCAATACTCAGAGTTTGTCTTCCGGTCCAGTGTCAGTACACAAGGGGGTTTCTCAGCCAGTCCAGGGTCCAGTACACAATGAACACCTTCTCGCCTTCACCTCTCCTCTCACTACCTCTCACCTTACACAACTCCGAATATCTCAATCTCTATCTCTCTACAGTATGTCACAACTCCAACCTCACCTCCACTCAACTTACTCCTGACTAACCAAGTGGCTTTGTAGTGTGTGTGTGTCTGGGGTGTGTGCACGTGAGATGTGGGTGAACTAATGATGCACAGGTGTGTTCTATCAGTACTAATCAGCTACCTAATTGTCTCTACTCCGTGTATTGAGAGGGGAGGGGATATCCATGAGAGGGGGGGTGATATCTGCCACAATATATATATATATATATATATATATATATATATATGCAGTAAATATAAAAATATAAATGTAAATATGCGGTATATACAGCATTGTTGTACATGCTATCATACAGAGTATATGGGTAGACAGTGAAAGCAGTAGGTAGGTATAAATTAGGTGTAAGAATTGGTATAGAAATGTGGGTATTCTACCATTATCACCACCAAGGGTTGATGGGATTTCTTTGTTTATACCCTAATGACTTTCATGACATTGTGTAAAATAGAACTTGGGGATTGTCTACTCATACATATGCATTATATATGTATACATAAGCATATATGTGTACATAATCATACTCAGTAGTACATGCAGTATACAGTACATGCAGTATACATACACCCACCATACACCCAAAGATCAGTGTGTTGACCTACAGATGCAGCCATTAGTTTTTCTAACCATTTTGCCGAGCGCACGGTGGTCTCACGTCCAGGCTGCTGTTCTGTTTTATGCCGCCAGGAGGCGCTAAGTCTGTTAACTTCATTAGACGGCCCGACGCGCGGTTCTCATTCCATTTCATCAGAAGAAAGCAATCACAACGCTGTTAGTGTAATGCTTTTTGGTAACAATAAGTTTGCTTAAACACGCAATGTTGATGAATTAAATAATTAAACAGTTAAAAACTGTCAAATCAGCAGTCAAAGTGTATATTTTCAGCATTTTCACGTTTGTTTACCCCCTGCTGGTCATTGGGTCTCATTCCCCAACCTTTTCCAAAGAGTTCTCTTGGAAGACTTATCTTGACTGAGACAGAATCAAAGTAATGACGCAGCTGTGTGGAAATGGATGCGGAAGTGCCTTGCGAGTCTTGCACGACCTATCGAAATGAGATTATATTAATGTATTGTCATCATATATAGTACAGCTCGTGAACGTGGTACACCTGCCGCAGTGCGGGCGCGCACACACACACGCGCGCGCGCGCGCAGTATACTGTAGCCTACGGCGTAATGAATGAACGCAGTATAGGCTTATTATTCCATTAATGCCTACGGCGTAATGAATGAACGCAGTATAGGCTTATTATTCCATTAATGCCTACGGCGTAATGAATGAACGCAGTATAGGCTTATTATTCCATTAATGACTTGTTGCATTAGGATTTAGTAGATGCTCTGCCCTACGTACAGTATAGGTACAGTCTGTACTTATACTGTACGTAGGGCAGAGGCAGAGCATATATCTACTATCTACTAAATCCTAATGAAACAAGTAACTAGAATATATTAAGCCTATACTGTTCATTAGACACATAGGCGCACGCAAGACTTGTTATGGAATATTAATGCAGTCTATTTCCATGCGATTAGCTTTAGTTCTTATTTATTTATTTATCCACTGTCATTTCGGTGTTGGTGTATTTCAATATAAGTTTAATTGATTAATGATATATTCGAAGGAATGCAGGTTTATAGCTATATCAAACAAAGGTCTGTCCCATTGTATACCCAATCAATGGGATATATTGCATGTTGACCTGCATTCTTTCAAATGTATATAATTAATCATTAAAACAGATGTGTAACAAATAAGAAATACAAATTCCACAGAAGGCATTAAATAATTATTATTTTCAATCATTTCACAATAATTGCATAATTGTGGGGCGGCTAGGTGGTGCAGTGGGCAAGGCGCTCACCACCAATGCAGGAGACGCTGGGTTCGAGCCCAGCTCTCCGCATTGCTATCAGCTTGGCTGGTCGTTCATACTAATACAATTGGCAGTATTAGGGGGTTGGAAGTTGATGGGTGGGGATCGGACGTTGTGGACAGCGACTCCTACAGGTCGGTTGGTGCGCCTGCGCAGCAGAATCAGGAAGCGACGGGGGCGCCGTGCCCTCCAAACGCAGACCCTTGCCGCTGAGAGATCGCGCTGTGCAGGTGAAAATATGCGACTGCTGCTTCCTCGAGTACCGGAGGGGACACGTGATGTAAGGCTTAGTCCACATTGCAGCCGGCTTGTGGGAGGCATGGCCTAACAGCGTTCGAGACAGGGGAGGGTAGAATTGGACGATACGAAATTGGGATGGGAGAAAAATAGAAAATGGGAGAAAAAGTAGATAAAAAAAAATAATTGCATAATTGTGTTTGAATATCTGAGTAATTAAAGTAATTATACATTTGTCCAAAATAGCTGGTTCAGATATGGTTAATCCAGCTGCCCTGTGATCAGATGAATCCATATTATTTATTTTTCCTACATCAAATGCGTAATTTCTTATCGTACAAATATTGTCATATTTATTTTAATTATGATTAAGTAATTAATTCCAAGTCAAGAGTTTTTTCAAGAGTTTTATTTGTCATGGCATACGAGTATACAATGAAATGCGGGTGGTCTTGCCCGCAACGATGTGCATAATACAATAGTAATAACATATAATAGAATCCAATAGAAAGACATTGTGCAATAAAACAAGTAAACAGAGTAGACTAACATTACACCTCTGTGATTTAAATGTGTCCTTACCTTAGACTCGAGGGTTGGATGCCGTTCCCTGTTGGTCAGTCTGTCTGTTCTCCATCTTCTGTTGTGTTTAACGTTATCCTCTTCAAATAGCGCAGCATGTTTGCGAGTGCTCCCTTGACTGAGAGTATGGCCAGTACCGCGGCAACTTTTATTAAACATTCTATTAAACATTTTGATATTTTCGCTAGTACTCAGAAGATGCGCACGGTCGCACCGTTTGTCCGGGACAACTAATGTTGACGTACAGAGATTCAGAGTTTACAGTGTGACACTGCAAGACAGGAACTGTTTAACTCACCAAAACCGCAGGCTACAGTTACTTTACTGCAACGCTTCTTCGGTTTTGCAACTGGGGGAATCTTTTATAACTGTTTGATAACTGGTTTTATCATGTTATCTCGTATTTCGGCAGCAGCAACGTTCAGCTGCGTGTCGGTCTCCGTGGAATGTGTGTCTGCATCTGCGCAGCACGAGACTCTGTAACGTTGAGGCGCTGCAAGGCAAGGCGTGCGCCGTAAAGCAAAACGTGGCTGTCGTGATGTCTACCTCACTTACGTCATGACGCAATTATTAAAGGGCAATGCTGTAATTCAAAGGGACTTGGTACCCAATGATACTACATATGTTCCTACATAATAGCTTTAACTATTTATGTTCTTATTCAATGGCATTAACTATTTACGTTCTTATAACTTAAATAGGTATGAATCTGAAACCTGGGTTACATCTACTATTTTTAAGTGACCTTTCCTTAGTGGCCATAAGTGTGGGCGTGTGCAGCATGAGTGTGTGCTTGCTCATGTTAAAGTGGCTGCTAGTGTGTGAGCGTGTACAGTGTGTTGTCGTGTGTGTGTCGTGTGTGTGCTCATGTGTGCTTGTGTGTGGAGAGTTCAGTGTTCAAGGCTCTGATGGCCTGGGGGAAGAAGCTGAGCCGAAGTCTCTCTGTCCTAGTGGCTGGTGTTTGCAGGCATCTGCCTGACCTCAGCAGCATGAACAGGCTGTTGTTGGGGTGGTGAGGGTCTTTCATTATTCTGCAGGCTCTGGATTTGCACCTCTTGTTGTAAAGAACCTGCAGGGGTGGTAGTGCAATACCCGTGGTACGCTCGGCTGAGCGCACCACTCTCTGTAGGTCCTTCTTGTCCTGTGTCGTGCTGTTTCCATACCAGGCAGTGATGTTTCCAGTCAAGATGCTCTCTACAGCTCCGGAGTAGAAGGACTGGAGTATCTTCCCAGATACTCTGAACTTCCTTAACTGTCTCAGGTGGTAGAGGTGCTGCTTCGCCTTTTTTACGACTGAGTCTATGTGTGTTGTCCATGTCAGATCCTCTGAGATGTGGACCCCCAGGTACTTAAAGCTGCTCACCCTGTCCACGGTAGCCCCGTTTATACTCAGTGGTGTGTGTGTCTCCTGCTGTCCTCTCCTATAATCCACGATCAGCTCCTTGGTTTTACCAATGTTCAGGAGCAGGCTGTTGTCCTGGCACCAGCGTTCCAGTACCTCAACCTCCTCCCGGTAGGCCTTCTCGTCGTTGTCCGAGATCAGCCCCACCACCACTGTGTCGTCCGCAAACTTCACTATGGAGTTGGAGCTGAACTTGGCCACACAGTCGTGTGTGTATAGTGAGTACAGCAGGGGGCTCAGAACACAGCCCTGGGGGGACCCGATGCTCAGGGTGATGGTGTTGGAGGTCTGACCCCCCACCCTGACCGCCTGGGGCCTTTCACTCAGAAAGTCCAGTATCCAGGCGCTCAGAGTGGAGCTCAGACTCAGCTCGATCAGCTTGTCCACCAGTCTGGTGGGGACTATGGTGTTGAACGCTGAGCTGTAGTCAATGAACAACAGTCTCACATAGCCCCCCTTCTGGCGGTCAAGGTGAGAGAGGGTGCAGTGCAGTACTTGGGAGACCGCATCGTCAGTGGACCTGTTTGGCCTGTATGCAAATTGCATATGGTCCATATCACTGGGGAGGGAGGCACAAATGTGATCCTTGACCAGCCTCTCGAAACATTTCATGGCCACAGAGGTGAGTGCCACCGGTCTGTAGTCATTGAGACATGTTGGGGAGGTTTTCTTTGGTACAGGGATGATGGTAGACATCTTGAAGCAGGCAGGGACCACTGACTCCGCCAGGGATCGATTAAATATGGCGGTGAACACAGGGGCTAGCTGGTTAGCACAGGACTTAAGTATGCGTCCTGTTATACCATCTGGGCCAGCAGCTTTTCTGGTGTTCACCTGCATAAATGCTCTTCTCACACTGTGTACCGACAATGAGAGAGCGTCCCCGCCCCCCCCCCCCCCCCGCGGATGCCCCCCCCTTTCACAACAGCCGGCGCGCCAGTGACGTCACTAGCCGTTGAGCTAGCGGCGCCACTGTCTGCACCAAACCGAGCGTAGAAAGAGTTGAGTTTGTCCGCGAGACAAACCCATTGAGGTGGCGCTGACTTTGTAGTCAGTTATCGTCCTCAGTCCCCGCCATAAGCCTCCTGTGTCATTCTGTGCCATTTGTGTCTCCATTTTGTCAGCATATGTCCGTTTTGCAAGTTTAACAGCCTTGCGCAGAGTGTAGACTGTTGTCTTGTACTCTTCCATGTTTCCTGACTCTCTGCCCAGGTTGTAGGCAGTGGTGCGAGATTTCAGAGCTGCTCTGATAGTACTGTCCACCCACGGTTTCTGGTTTGGGAACACCCGCACCTTCTTTGTGGGGACAATACTATCAGCCAGTGTTGTAATGAAGCATACAACGCTGTCCGCGAACTCGCTGACGTCACTGGCGCTTCCTTGAAACATCCCCCAGTCTACGTCATCGAGAGCGTCCTGAAGCGTGGCCTCTGATTGGTCGGACAATTTTTTTGCCTCTGTCTGTAAGCAGGTATCAGGTAAATGGAGTCATGGTCAGACGTGCTAGTGGCCCCCGCTAGTGGTGGAGCCGGTACCGCTTTGTAGCCGGCTCTGAACGGGGTGTAGCAGTGATCGAGCGTGTTCCCTCCTCTGGTGGAGCAGGCGATGTGTTGAAAAAGGAGGCCTGTAGCGTTAACATGAAGGAATCACTATGAGAACACAGTCTGTCAAGTTAATAAAATGTTCAATTAGTCAATCAATCATAAGTGTGCTCCTCAGCACTCTTAAATCTGCTCTCAGCCACACTCAAATCTGATCTCAGGAACATTTGGGGAATTGTGCTACAAGCCCTAATATGTCTTAAATGGGCAGAAATCTGCCTAAGAGGACATTTTTGGTCGTAAATCCGTTCGGGAATGAGACCCATTGTTACCGTTAATACGGTGCCCAGACGTTGGTCGACAGACAAATCATGGCTGCATCTGTATATTTGCAGGTGGCTCACCCAAGAGGGGACAAGGCCGAGCCAGATCAACAAGTGGCTGGGAGTCAGGAGTGATGATGAAGAGAGTATTATCAACATGTGTGATGAAGAGTGAGTATTATCAACATGTGTGATGATGAAGAGAGTATTATCAACATGTGTGATGAAGAGTGAGTATTATCAAGCTGGACCGGAAAAGGTCTGGATTGAGATGAGGTGGGCTAAATTCTCTTTCAAGACGATGAATTCAATATGTAGACGAAAATTGTTAATTTAGTGATGATGGAGTATTCATTATAAATTGTCAATAGGCTGGACAGGCCAACCATCTTAATCTACATTACCTACGTTTGAGTTTTAAAGGTGCTATAGATAGCATTCAGCCACTAGATGTTGCATTAGAGCACCAGCATGTCGGACCAAAACAATGGTGTGCTTAGATAGGATTACATAGCTGTACCGTCAAACTAAGTTCAGATCAAACTGTCAAAACTAGTAATGTAAGATCGACTAGAGCTTCTGGATCGTAATATCTACTCTATTGCGTTGTGTTTCCATAGCTCTAAGTCATATTACCAAAAACACTGTATAATACGGCGGAGAAAGGAATCTCTGAGAGTGTTTATATTTCCCAGATCTGGTCAATGAAAACGCAATGATATTAGTGGAACAAAGCACTATGCTGCTTGTCACTAATATCAGACTAATAAAAAGTAGTTTAAGAGTAACAATCTTCAATGGAGCTTTGGGTGTTGCGTCTCGTTGGTTGTTGATTCTCGTTTCCAAGGAGACAAAGGAATCCTTGTTCTCGTCCTCAGCGTCTTCAAGCAGGTCCTCTCTCCGTCCGGCTTGTGCATACAATGTTCAAGAGCTTCATTCCGTTTCTTTCGGTGCAGCCTCTCTTAAAGGCTAAACCCCGCCCCTGAGCGAACGTCGACCTAGTTCGTCAGGGGGCGGAGCTCTACGTCCTGATTGGCTAAGGCTCATAGCGGCCATTTTGGATTAGGGTCGGCGGCCATCTTGATTCTTAAAGGGGCAGTCCCGTCTATTTTAAGGGAATGAGTTATATTTCTATGGTTTAACGTTTTAAAGGTACAATATTTGATTTTACTAACTGAAGAATTATAGATTAGTTATTAATGGACTGAGACAGTTAATTTCAAGTCCTTTCCTGAATTCTATGGCCTTCCATAGACCTATTTGTTGGTTTTATAACAAACTGTTGTATTATAAATTCTATAATCTTATCTTGGAAGTTAGTTTAGTTTTCTAAGTAAATTACACATATTTTGCCACCTTAATCTTCTAGTTTACCTATATTACTGGCTTAATTAGACTTTGCAATGGTAGATAAGTGTCTGGTTTAGTCTTATCTTAATCAATACACTATTTTATAACTATTGAGACTAGTTTTCATACAGGATTAATAAAGGGTTTTGGTTCTGGTTACACACTTAAAACTAAAGGCATAGTTTTTAGTCCATTCAGAATCCCTCTCCCCCTCTCCCCGTTTGCCAAGGAGGTGAGAACGAGATTCTTCCTGGAGGACAGCTGCCTCTCTGGTATGTCCTGTTGTAGTATCAGTGTTGAGTGCCTGAGGGCCGTCTCTTTTGTTCTACTTTTGTTTGGTAAATAGACCACTCTATTCAAATGCTAACTTTAGCCATCTAGAAGCCCAGTTCTTTATTGTTTTATTAGTTCCCACGTGGGGGAGAGGAGAAGATGTATTTACTTTAAGATTGTATGCTAAATTAATCACTCAGGCCTGCCGAAACCCGTCCTGTGTACAAAAGAGACCCTTCAGTATGTCTCATAGATTTACCTGACCCTTTTGGTCCCACTATTATTAGTTTTGCTTACTTTATAGAAGCTAATTGGGTTCTTATCTTTAGCTTTGCCAATTTATAATTACTTCTAGAACACATGTAGCTTAACTAACTATTTGGGGGAAAAGCAGAACACTTATATATAAATAACCGAGTGAATCTTATTGAATACAGCAGAATACAGCTGGTTGTATTGTTTTAACATCTATGTTTACCAAGTGGAACTACAGGTCACGTTTTTCTATACCGTCTTACCAAATAGCATTCCGACCCGTAGCTGAATATTCTTTGGGGAATTACATGTTGATACAGAAATATACCACACTAGTCCTTCCAGATCAAATGTGAATCAACTTTAGGTTGAAAAAGAGAACGTTTTTGAAAAGGGGAGCAGAGCAACAGGAACTAACGGTGCCTCTATCCAATCAGGTGCACTCCACATGGGGAAGTATATGCATGCAACATGCACATAACAACTTTAATTTTAACCCATCAAAATCTTTTAAATGATAAATTCATAATCAATACTTTTTGGGGGGGGGGGGATATTAATACTTTTAATCCACACTTTTCTGGATGTATTATTTCCGCATCCGCGTCGGTTGTGTGGTAGTAAAGGGCTAACCTTCTGTCGTGTGGCAGTGAAAGGGTTAACCTTTGGTCGTGTGGCAGTTAAAGGGTTAAAGAAACTTGCTGGATTGCTTTAATTGAAGGTGAACAACAGATCCCCAACCCTCCCTTTTCTGGATGTATTACTTTTGTAGCACTTTTAACCCTTTCACTGCCACACGACAGAAGGTTAACCCTTTACTATCACACAACCGACGACCATGCTCCATCATTAGCATCATTAGCTCCGCATCCGCTGTCGTGTGGCAGTGAAAGGGTTAAATAAACTCCACTCGCTGGATTGCAGAGCCCCAACCCTCCCCCCCACGTCAGCCTGTACTCCCTGCCTGACTCACCTCCCCCCCCCCCCCACGTCAGCCTGTACTCCCTGACTCACCTCCCCCCCCCACGTCAGCCTGTACTCCCTGCCTGACCCCCCCCCCCCCCCACGTCAGCCTGTACTCCCTGACTCACCCCCCCCCCACGTCAGCCTGTACTCCCTGACTCACCTCCCCCCCCCCCACGTCAGCCTGTACTCCCTGACTCACCCCCCCCCCCCCCCCCCCCACGTCAGCCTGTACTCCCTGACTCACCCCCCCCCCCCCCCCCCCACGTCAGCCTGTACTCCCTGACTCACCTCCCCCCCCCCACGTCAGCCTGTACTCCCTGACTCACCTCCCCCCCCCCCCCACGTCAGCCTGTACTCCCTGACTCACCCCCCCCCCCCCCCCCCCCCACGTCAGCCTGTACTCCCTGACTCACCTCCCCCCCCCCCACGTCAGCCTGTACTCCCTGACTCACCCCCCCCCCCCCACGTCAGCCTGTACTCCCTCCCTGACTCACCCCCCCCCCCCCCCCACGTCAGCCTGTACTCCCTCCCTGACTCACCTCCCCCCCCCCCCCCCACGTCAGCCTGTACTCCGTCCCTGACTCACCTCCCCCCCAACCCCACGTCAGCCTGTACTCCCTGACTCACCCCCCCCCCCCCCCCACGTCAGCCTGTACTCCCTGACTCACCTCCCCCCACCCCACGTCAGCCTGTAGTCCCTGACTCACCTCCCCCCCCCCCACGTCAGCCTGTACTCCCTGACTCACCTCCCCCCCCCACGTCAGCCTGTACTCCCTCCCTGACTCACCTCCCCCCCCCCCCACGTCAGCCTGTACTCCCTGACTCACCTCCCCCCCCCCCCCCACGTCAGCCTGTACTCCCTGACTCACCTCCCCCCACCCCACGTCAGCCTGTAGTCCCTGACTCACCTCCCCCCACCCCACCCCACGTCAGCCTGTACTCCCTGACTCACCTCCCCCCCCCCCACGTCAGCCTGTACTCCCTGACTCACCTCCCCCCCCCCACGTCAGCCTGTACTCCCTGCCTGACTCACCTCCCCCCCCCCCACGTCAGCCTGTACTCCCTGACTCACCTCCCCCCCCCCCACGTCAGCCTGTACTCCCTGACTCACCTCCCCCCCCCCACGTCAGCCTGTACTCCCTGACTCACCTCCCCCCCGTCAGCCTGTACTCCTGACTCACCTCCCCCCCATGTCAGCCTGTACTCCCTGACTCACTCCCCCCCACGTCAGCTGTACTCCTGACTCACCTCCCCCCCCCCCCTCGTCTCCTGCACCCCCCACGTCAGCCTGTACTCCTGAACCCTCCCCCCCCCCCACGTCAGCCTGTACTCCTGCCTGACTCACCTCTCCTCCCCCCCCACCTCAGCCTGTAATCCCTGCCTGACTCACCTCTCCCCCCCCACCTCAGCCCGTACTCCCTGCCTGATGACGGGCACCGTGACGCCTGCACCTGGTACGCGGGCGGCCTCCAGCGCAGCGAGGCGGAGGCCCTGCTGAGGGGCCGGGCTGACGGCACCTTCCTGATCCGAGACAGCCAGACGCTGAGGGGGTCCTTCGCCTGCTCCGTGGTGTGAGTGTTAACCCTCTCACTGCCACACCACAGCCGGTTAACCCTTTCACTGTGACAATACAGAAGGTTAGCCCTTTACTATCACACAACCGACGACGATGCTCCATCATTAGCATCATTAGCTCCGCGGATGGATGCTAATGATGGAGCATCGCCATCGGTTGTGTGATAGTAAAGGGTTAACCTTCTGTCGTGTGGCAGTGAAAGGGTTAAAACTCTGTGTGTTCACTTTATTTTATTTATTTTATTTATTTTATTTATTTTATTTATTTTATTTATTTTATTTATTTTATTTATTTTATTTATTTTATTTATTTTATTTATTTTATTTATTTTATTTATTTTATTTATTTTATTTATTTTATTTATTTTATTTATTTTATTTATTTTATTTATTTTATTTATTTTATTTATTTTATTTATTTTATTTATTTTATTTATTTTATTTATTTTATTTATTTTATTTATTTTATTTATTTTATTTATTTTATTTATTTTATTTATTTTATTTATTTTATTTAAAATGTATACAAATAAAATGAAATAGAAAATAGACAGATACAGTACAGTACATCACGGAGGTAAGGGAAATAATTAGAACACACATCAAATAAAATTACAAGGTATTGTGGCAGATATCATCCCCTGTCCCATGGCTACGTGAAGGATGGGAGATACTACTGCCACGGGAGGAGGAGAATCAATTAGGCAGCTGATTAGGACTGATAGAACACACCTGTGCACCACGAGATCACCCCCACACCCCACACACACACACACCAGACACACATAACATAAAACACTAGGACAGATAGAGTATTGTGGAGTGGAGGTGTGTACAGAGAGAGAGAGATTAAGATACAGAGTTGTGCGAGGTGAGAGGTAGTTGAGAGGAGAGGTGAAGACGAGAAGGTGTTCATTGTGTACTGGACCCTAGACTGGCTGAGAAACCCCCTATACTGACCCTGACCCTGATAGTCAACTATTAGTCTGCAAATTTCGGCCAATCAAAGTCGACTATCCAAATCCTTAGTCGGGGACAGCCCTAATATCAACAGAAATGTTATAATTTGTATTACTGGTTACAAGTCACAATAGAATAATTGTTACAAAGGGTCAGATTAAACCGAATATATATATTTATTGCTTGATATCCCTTGTATAATATTTGTATATCGTTTGATATACCTTGTATATTCTTTGTATATATACACGGAATATCCCTTTACCTAGGTACAAACCAGACCATAATATTCGTTCTCCTATTGGACAGCGACCCCTAGGCGCCAACGGCCATACTCCCAAGTTCGAGTTCAAAGCCACCGCCAAGGCTTGTCTCAACATGTCCAGGTTTGCGCAGTAATACGAGACAGAACTGAGGTTGGCACTAGATTATTCACCTTACGTATAAATACGGCGCAGGTGGAAACAGCAGCAGTTCAGTTCAGTTCATTCAGTTCATCATTCGTTCAAAGTAACGTATCGTCTTATCCTAAAGTTAAAGCCTTCACCACGAGTCAACGACCAAGTGAAGTGAGCAACTTTGCGTCTAAATAGAGCACTTATAACATGTGCGAATAGGATAGTAAAAGTGTCAGAGCTTAGTGAAATAACGTCAAGTTCGACCTAGTTAAATGTGAAGTATAGTGCACCGGAGAATCTACACCGGCGAATGCAGAGCCTTTTCCGGCTGGATTATATTGCTTTGGTACTGTGGCTGCTGGAGCAGAGAACCGTCTACCCCACTGCTGTGTGGGATCTACCCGTGAGGAGCATCACTCGAGCCCGTCTCTAGGAAGAGGCTGGCTGGCTTTCATCCATGCTGTCGCGCATACTGGATTATAGCTGCTGCTTTTGTCTGCCGATCGAGGGGAGTATTATGGAGCTTATTTATTCCTCGTTGACCCAGACTTTGCATTCGAACATTCCTCTCCCCTGCTGGCTTACAACCGGAGGGAACCCCCTTAGTATCTCCAGCTGACTACGAGTGTGCCTTATGTAATTCTTATGCTACAGGTGGTGTCAATTATACCCATCTTAATATGCTCATGGACTTACGCTCTTGACCTACTTAAGTGTTCTTCGCCATATAAGCGCAATTCATAATTCTCAATATTGTAACCTATTGTTGCTGCTCTGATAATAAATACTTCTAAATATAACTTTCTTTGTTAAGCCGTATTCTTGTGTGGGTGTTCACCATATATACCGTGTACTGTATGGCCAGTAATTAAAGTACATAACTAAGTAGTGGTTTAATAATACCATACTCTCAATACAGTCAGGGAATTGTACCCCTCAGTTACAATTGGTCCTTCGAGCCAAATGAATATCAGTGTAATATCTAAATATAATATTGATATTAACCATGGCCAGCGGTGAACACTCCCCAAGAAGCTCTCCCGAGCTAGAACGCCCGCAGCGCAGACGTCAGCCACCTCCCTATCTAGAGGCATACGCTGTCAGTCTAATACCTAGCTTTATAAAGACGTTAAATGCGGATAAAATAAATAAAGCGGATAGTCAAAGCATGTCAAATCCTACCGACCAGACGACCCTGCCAGTAGAGACCCCAGTGGGTTCTAATGAAACTGACCAAGCCCACGGGGGGGACCAGGGGGGACATGACATGACTATACCCCCAGACAACGTCAACGGGACGGTCCCCGGAGAGCTCCAGGATAAAGAAAGCGCTCCAGGGACAGAACCCGACCCACTACCAGAAGAGAAGCGCGGCCAGGAGACGGACCTCGAGGCGCGCCCAGAGAACAGATCTCCAACGAGCACTGCCAGAAGCCGATCACCTCCGTCGGTGTCTTCCCCCAGCGAAGCGGACAAGATGCTGGTGCAGGCATTCATCGCCACCCTGGCAGCCTCCACCGAACGCGATCGACTTCAGGGTGAACGCGATCGACTTCAAGCGCAACAGACGAGCGAGCGCGAACAAGCTGCAGACCAACGAGAGCGCCTTCACGCGCAACTCCAAGCGCAAGCCCTTAGTGAGCGCGAACACGCTGCAACCGAGCGAGAGCGCTTCCAGGCGCAACAAACGAGTGAAGACGACCGCATAAGACTGGAGACCAGACGCCTTCAGACGGAAGAGAACATTGAAAGAGGCCGCGCCGATGCACAGTGCGCCGCCGCCAATGCACAGCGCGACGCCGCCCATGCCAGCGCCAATGCACAGCGCGACGCCGCCAATGCCCAGCGCGAAGCAGTGCGCGACGCCACCCATGCCCAGCGCGAGGCAGAGCGCGACCGGCTGCAGGCGCAGATGATGGAACAATTGATTGCCATGGCGACACCCCCTCTCTCCGCACGGAGCTCCCGGAGATCATCACGACAAGGGTCTAGGACACATTCCCCTACCCGACCAAGCGACCCGGGACCCCGCCAACAGGAGGATCCTGTCCACGTCTCCGAACCCCCTCCCCGACCGGTCCATACGAGACCCAGCAACCGGGAAGAACCGGCCTACGTCGCCGAGAGACTGACTAGAAGACTCCAGGACCTAGCAGAGGAAGAGGAAGAGGAAGAGGAGGCCCAGTACAGCCCCGACCAGCAGCAACGTACTCTGGACCAGGAGGCCCAGTACAGCCCCGACGTCAGCCCCGAGCCACTGCACTACAAACCCCCGACCCAACTCACAGGTGAGTTTGACGTACAGTCAGCACCGAGGAACAGCACCTGGGTACCCGGCCCCTGGTACCCACCAAGTACCAACCCACGACAACACGTACGGGGAGACTCGCCCAGGAGGCCTCTTCCCCAACGCTCACCGATGTGCCAGCCATCCATGGCATCGTACCTTGGCACACCGACGTTCCCAGACTTTACGCGCGAGGATAGAGCACATTACACGGAATTACGGATGTGCTTGGAGACTATGATGTCCGACGTCCCCGATGAGTCGTACAAATATGCCATCCTCCTCAAGCATCTCAAGGTGCCCAGAGCGCATAATATAGCGCTGGCATATTCCAACTCAAGCACCCCATACTCCGCGGCTCTAGTGGCCCTCGACCAGCGCTATGGACGCATATGGGACTACGTGATACAGGAAATAAGAGATATTGATCGTCTCCCCCCAGTCAAAGACAATAGAGCATTGGATGACCTCTCTATCAAGGTACAGTCCCTGGTAGGGATGCTGGGGTCCCAAAAGGAGAAAGGGATATATGAACTGTATGCTAACTCTAATGTAGAAAGGATATTAGAGAAGCTCCCTCCCGCCCGACAAGAGCGCTTCAGGCGGCAAAGAGACCACCGTGATCCCGACGGTCCCGAGCCATCCCTCCTAGACCTGGCCGACTTCCTCGCGAGAGGAGTCAGCAGCCTACGACTGGATACGTTCGTGTGGAGTGGACCAAGCCCAAGAGATGGACCTCGGAGATCTGACGATAACCGCCGGTCGGTGACCGTTATGCACCAAGCCGAATCAGTACCGCAGCACAAGAACCACAACACCCCCTCGACGAAAGAGGAGTGGAAGATTGAATGCCAGTACTGTGAAGGGGAACATCGGCTGTATCAATGTGACACTTTCAAGAAACTGACCACGGACGAGGTGAGTCAGTGGATTAAGGCCAACCGCCGCTGCTTCCGCTGCGCGCGCAGCCATATGGCAGCTGAGTGCCGCTTGAAGAAGAAATGCAGCAGGTGCGGCGGCGCCCACTTGGAGGTCCTGCATGACATCAACAGGCGTCCGCCAGGACAACAAAGTGGGTCCGTCACGGTAATGTATCAGGCCGAGGCGGTGGCACCAGTACCGAAGATCCACCAGACCGCCCCCTGGTGTACCGACTGCTACAGTAGACACTGGGAGTCACGGTGCTACTCGGACGACCGCGAGTCGGCACCACTCCAGAAGATCCAAGGCAACCGACCAACAGGAGTGCTCCATATAGACCAGCATAGCGGGAACCCCCGAGTGCTCATCAAAGTGGTCAGAGTGCTCCTGAGCTACGAGGACAAGGTCCTGGACACTTACGCCATCCTAGACGATGGGTCTGAAAAGACTCTCCTCCTCGCTTCCGCCGCAGCCCAGCTGGGTCTGCGGGGTGCCAAAGGAACAATGACAATACGTACCATCAGAAGAGACCAGAAGACCATAAAGGGTGGAAATGTCTCCTTCAAGATAGCAGCGGTGGACCAGCCCGAGAAGCAGTATAGTATCACCAACGTCTTCACCAGCCACGACATAGGCCTGTCACAGTACACCTACCCCATCCCACAGCTGATGGCGAAGTACATGCACCTACGCAGACTACCTATACCGCTTATCGACGGCGCCACACCGACCCTGCTCATAGGCTCCGACCACGCGGACCTCATTCTCCCAATTGAGGCGGCCCACATCGGACCCAAAGGATGCCCAGTCGCGGTTCAGACCCGACTGGGGTGGACGCTCCAGGGCCCCCTCTACGGACTTGACAGTAAACCCACGTCTACACGCTGCCTGCACACAAAGGTGAGCGACACCGGTCACTCTCTCGTACAGCCCGTTGAGAGGCTATTGACATTAGGCGAGAGGCCTGTGAGAGAACCGTGGGCACAAGAGGGAGTTCCGAACTCCACCCCCCTCAGCTGCGCTCCAGACGTAGCTGACCTCGAACCCAGCACCCCAAACGACTCCTTGATGGGGCGGCCGGAACCGGCCCCTCCTCAGACGGGGTACAGACCAAACAAGAAGAACAGACGGAGGATGTGGAGACGCAGCCAAGCACAGACCACAGTCTCAGGCTCGCTTCCTCCTAAGCCCCCCTCCATCCCGTCCAGCCTGTCAGAAGCGGGTCAAGGACAGGGACAACTTAAAAGTGGACACAATCGTCATGATCATAGACCAGTCACTACCCCGAGCTGCGTGGCCGGCCGGCCGCGTAAGCAAAGTGATCACTGGTGCCGACGGAAAGGTCAGAGCGGCAGAAGTCCTTGTCCAGGGACGGACATACACCCGACCCGTGGCGAGGCTGATAGAGTTGCCAAGGCTCCCTGACTCCCTTGCTGACGATCATGACCCACTGACTTTGTAAATTGCCCTACTCCCCACAATGGACATTGAGTAGTGGACAAGACGGTTAATCTGTCTCTGCTTATCTAATTAGGTGCAGACTAATTAGGAGGCGGCTGTTACAAAGGGTCAGATTAAACCGAATATATATATTTATTGCTTGATATCCCTTGTATAATATTTGTATATCATTTGATATACCTTGTATATTCTTTGTATATATACACGGAATATCCCTTTACCTAGGTACAAACCAGACCATAATATTCGTTCTCCTATTGGACAGCGACCCCTAGGCGCCAACGGCCATACCCCCAAGTTCGAGTTCAAAGCCACCGCCAAGGCTTGTCTCAACATGTCCAGGTTTGCGCAGTAATACGAGACAGAACTGAGGTTGGCACTAGATTATTCACCTTACGTATAAATATGGCGCAGGTGGAAACAGCAGCAGTTCAGTTCAGTTCATTCAGTTCATCATTCGTTCAAAGTAACGTATCGTCTTATCCTAAAGTTAAAGCCTTCACCACGAGTCAACGACCAAGTGAAGTGAGCAACTTTGCGTCTAAATAGAGCACTTATAACATGTGCGAATAGGATAGTAAAAGTGTCAGAGCTTAGTGAAATAACGTCAAGTTCGACCTAGTTAAATGTGAAGTATAGTGCACCGGAGAATCTACACCGGCGAATGCAGAGCCTTTTCCGGCTGGATTATATTGCTTTGGTACTGTGGCTGCTGGAGCAGAGAACCGTCTACCCCACTGCTGTGTGGGCTCTACCCGTGAGGAGCATCACTCGAGCCCGTCTCTAGGAAGAGGCTGGCTGGCTTTCATCCATGCTGTCGCGCATACTGGATTATAGCTGCTGCTTTTGTCTGCAGATCGAGGGGAGTATATGTACCGCCTCCCGTAGCTGGAGCTTATTTATTCCTCGTTGACCCAGACTTTGCATTCGAACATTCCTCTCCCCTGCTGGCTTACAACCGGAGGGAACCCCCTTAGTATCTCCAGCTGACTACGAGTGTGCCTTATGTAATTCTTATGCTACAGGTGGTGTCAATTATACCCATCTTAATATGCTCATGGACTTACGCTCTTGACCTACTTAAGTGTTCTTCGCCATATAAGCGCAATTCATAATTCTCAATATTGTAACCTATTGTTGCTGCTCTGATAATAAATACTTCTAAATATAACTTTCTTTGTTAAGCCGTATTCTTGTTCGGGTGTTCACCATATATACCGTGTACTGTATGGCCAGTAATTAAAGTACATAACTAAGTAGTGGTTTAATAATACCATACTCAGTCAGGGAATTGTACCCCTCAGTTACAATAATAATAATAATATTGTGCTTTTCCAGTGTTTTACCTACTCCTCTACTGCACAGAATTGAGGCGTTTTCTTTTGAAAGTGGTCACCAATGGTGACAGGCAGCCATGTTGGCAGAAAAAGAATGAACAAACATTCTGTCCAGGGCCTCTATTGCCTAGAAAGAAAGTGTGTGTTTGGAGTGTTATTTTATAATCATATTATATAGTCTATTGTACTTTCATTTTATTTTATATTACATTTAATTGTATTCTACCTTTTATTTTATAATACCTTAATTGTTTGTCTGTTAATGTTGCACCAAATGACCACATTTTATTCCTTGTATGTGCAAACTACTTGGCAATAAAGACCATTCTGATTCTGATTCTGATTCTGGACAGTATCATCACCTCTGGTTGGAATTAAAAGGATAGTACAGATTTTGAAGAAGCTTATCTGATCTGGGAGTCCTTACAGTCCGGGATTTTTGAGTTAGGATCTATTGGAAGCAGAAAATGTAGTCCCGGGGTTATTGAGATAGGCCTATAGACCTGTTCGCTGTATACAAACATACATACTGTGTTCGAGCCAATCAGCAACACCAACTGAGTCACGTGATTAAGTTGCCCCGGACCTGCGCGAGCTGCTGCGCTAAAAAAGAATATAATGGAGCTCTATGGAGAAATCATGACACTCACCTGACTAACAGTATAATGGAGCTCTATGGAGAAACCATGACACTCCCCTGACTAACAGTATAATGGAGCTCTATGGAGAAACCATGACACTCACCTGACTAACAGTATAATGGAGCTCTATGGAGAAACCATGACACTCCTCTGACTAACAGTATAATGGAGCTCTATGGAGAAACCATGACACTCCCCTGACTAACAGTATAATGGAGCTCTATGGAGAAACCATGACACTCCCCTGACTAACAGTATAATGGAGCTCTATGGAGAAACCATGACACTCCCCTGACTCACAGTATAATGGAGCTCTATGGAGAAACCATGACACTCCCCTGACTAACAGTATAATGGAGCTCTATGGAGAAACCATGACACTCCCCTGACTAACAGTATATTGGAGCTATATGGAGAAACCATGACACTCCCCTGACTAACAGTATAATGGAGCTCTATGGAGAAACCATGACACTCCCCTGACTAACAGTATAATGGAGCTCTATGGAGAAACCATGACACTCCCCTGACTAACAGTATAATGGAGCTCTATGGAGAAACCATGACACTCCCCTGACTAACAGTATAATGGAGCTCTATGGAGAAACCATGACACTCCTCTGACTAACAGTATAATGGAGCTCTATGGAGAAACCATGACACTCCCCTGACTAACGGTATAATGGAGCTCTATGGAGAAACCATGACACTCCCCTGACTAACGGTATAATGGAGCTCTATGGAGAAACCATGACACTCCCCTGACTAACAGTATAATGGAGCTCTATGGAGAAACCATGACACTCCCCTGACTCACAGTATAATGGAGCTCTATGGAGAAACCATGACACTCCCCTGACTCACAGTATAATGGAGCTCTATGGAGAAACCATGACACTCCCCTGACTAACAGTATAATGGAGCTCTATGGAGAAACCATGACACTCCCCTGACTAACAGTATAATGGAGCTCTATGGAGAAACCATGACACTCCCCTGACTAACAGTATAATGGAGCTCTATGGAGAAACCATGGCACTCCCCTGACTAACAGTATAATGGGGCTCTATGGAGAAACCATGACACTCACCTGACTAACAGTATAATGGAGCTCTATGGCGAAACCATGGCACTCCTCTGACTAACAGTATAATGGAGCTCTATGGAGAAACCATGACACTCCTCTGACTAACAGTATAATGGAGCTCTATGGAGAAACCATGACACTCCCCTGACTAACAGTATAATGGAGCTCTATGGAGAAACCATGACACTCCCCTGACTCACAGTATAATGGAGCTCTATGGAGAAACCATGACACTCCCCTGACTAACAGTATAATGGAGCTCTATGGAGAAACCATGACACTCCCCTGACTAACAGTATATTGGAGCTATATGGAGAAACCATGACACTCCCCTGACTAACAGTATAATGGAGCTCTATGGAGAAACCATGACACTCCCCTGACTAACAGTATAATGGAGCTCTATGGAGAAACCATGACACTCCCCTGACTAACAGTATAATGGAGCTCTATGGAGAAACCATGACACTCCCCTGACTAACAGTATAATGGAGCTCTATGGAGAAGCCATGACACTCCCCTGACTAACAGTATAATGGAGCTCTATGGAGAAACCATGACACTCCTCTGACTAACAGTATAATGGAGCTCTATGGAGAAACCATGACACTCCCCTGACTAACAGTATAATGGAGCTCTATGGAGAAACCATGACACTCCCCTGACTAACAGTATAATGGAGCTCTATGGAGAAACCATGGCACTCCCCTGACTAACAGTATAATGGGGCTCTATGGAGAAACCATGACACTCACCTGACTAACAGTATAATGGAGATCTATGGCGAAACCATGGCACTCCTCTGACTAACAGTATAATGGAGCTCTATGGAGAAACCATGACACTCCCCTGACTAACAGTATAATGGAGCTCTATGGAGAAACCATGACACTCTCCTGACTAACAGTATAATGGAGCTCTATGGAGAAACCATGACACTCCCCTGACTAACAGTATAATGGAGCTCTATGGAGAAACCATGACACTCCCCCGACTAACAGTATAATGTAGCTCTATGGAGAAACCATGACACTCCCCTGACTAACAGTATAATGGAGCTCTATGGAGAAACCATGACACTCCCCTGACTAACAGTATAATGGAGCTCTATGGAGAAACCATGACACTCCCCTGACTAACAGTATAATGGAGCTCTATGGAGAAACCATGACACTCCTCTGACTAACAGTATAATGGAGCTCTATGGAGAAACCATGACACTCCCCTGACTAACAGTATAATGGAGCTCTATGGAGAAACCATGACACTCTCCTGACTAACAGTATAATGGAGCTCTATGGAGAAACCATGACACTTACCTGACTAACAGTATAATGGAGCTCTATGGAGAAACCATGACACTCCCCTGACTAACAGTATAATGGAGCTCTATGGAGAAACCATGGCACTCCCCTGACTAACAGTATAATGGAGCTATATGGAGAAACCATGACACTCCCCTGACTAACAGTATAATGGAGCTCTATGGAGAAACCATGACACTCTCCTGACTAACAGTATAATGGAGCTCTATGGAGAAACCATGACACTCACCTGACTAACAGTATAATGGAGCTCTATGGAGAAACCATGACACTCCCCTGACTAACAGTATAATGGAGCTCTATGGAGAAACCATGGCACTCCCCTGACTAACAGTATAATGGAGCTCTATGGAGAAACCATGACACTCCCCTGACTAACAGTATAATGGAGCTCTATGGAGAAACCATGACACTCCCCTGACTAACAGTATAATGGAGCTCTATGGAGAAACCATGACACTCCTCTGACTAACAGTATAATGGAGCTCTATGGAGAAACCATGACACTCCCCTGACTAACAGTATAATGGAGCTCTATGGAGAAACCATGACACTCCCCTGACTAACAGTATAATGGAGCTCTATGGAGAAACCATGACACTCCCCTGACTAACAGTATAATGGAGCTCTATGGAGAAACCATGACACTCCCCTGACTAACAGTATAATGGAGCTCTATGGAGAAACCATGACACTCCTCTGACTAACAGTATAATGGAGCTCTATGGAGAAACCATGACACTCCCCTGACTAACGGTATAATGGAGCTCTATGGAGAAACCATGACACTCCCCTGACTAACAGTATAATGGAGCTCTATGGAGAAACCATGACACTCCCCTGACTCACAGTATAATGGAGCTCTATGGAGAAACCATGACACTCCCCTGACTCACAGTATAATGGAGCTCTATGGAGAAACCATGACACTCCCCTGACTAACAGTATAATGGAGCTCTATGGAGAAACCATGACACTCCCCTGACTAACAGTATAATGGAGCTCTATGGAGAAACCATGACACTCCTCTGACTAACAGTATAATGGAGCTCTATGGAGAAACCATGACACTCCCCTGACTAACAGTATAATGGAGCTCTATGGAGAAACCATGACACTCTCCTGACTAACAGTATAATGGAGCTCTATGGAGAAACCATGACACTTACCTGACTAACAGTATAATGGAGCTCTATGGAGAAACCATGACACTCCCCTGACTAACAGTATAATGGAGCTCTATGGAGAAACCATGGCACTCCCCTGACTAACAGTATAATGGAGCTATATGGAGAAACCATGACACTCCCCTGACTAACAGTATAATGGAGCTCTATGGAGAAACCATGACACTCTCCTGACTAACAGTATAATGGAGCTCTATGGAGAAACCATGACACTCACCTGACTAACAGTATAATGGAGCTCTATGGAGAAACCATGACACTCCCCTGACTAACAGTATAATGGAGCTCTATGGAGAAACCATGGCACTCCCCTGACTAACAGTATAATGGAGCTCTATGGAGAAACCATGACACTCCCCTGACTAACAGTATAATGGAGCTCTATGGAGAAACCATGACACTCCCCTGACTAACAGTATAATGGAGCTCTATGGAGAAACCATGACACTCCTCTGACTAACAGTATAATGGAGCTCTATGGAGAAACAATGACACTCCCCTGACTAACAGTATAATGGAGCTCTATGGAGAAACCATGACACTCCCCTGACTAACAGTATAATCGAGCTCTATGGAGAAACCATGACACTCCCCTGACTAACAGTATAATGGAGCTCTATGGAGAAACCATGACACTCCCCTGACTAACAGTATAATGGAGCTCTATGGAGAAACCATGACACTCCTCTGACTAACAGTATAATGGAGCTCTATGGAGAAACCATGACACTCCCCTGACTAACGGTATAATGGAGCTCTATGGAGAAACCATGACACTCCCCTGACTAACAGTATAATGGAGCTCTATGGAGAAACCATGACACTCCCCTGACTCACAGTATAATGGAGCTCTATGGAGAAACCATGACACTCCCCTGACTCACAGTATAATGGAGCTCTATGGAGAAACCATGACACTCCCCTGACTAACAGTATAATGGAGCTCTATGGAGAAACCATGACACTCCCCTGACTAACAGTATAATGGAGCTCTATGGAGAAACCATGACACTCCCCTGACTAACAGTATAATGGAGCTCTATGGAGAAACCATGGCACTCCCCTGACTAACAGTATAATGGGGCTCTATGGAGAAACCATGACACTCACCTGACTAACAGTATAATGGAGCTCTATGGAGAAACCATGACACTCCCCTGACTAACAGTATAATGGAGCTCTATGGAGAAACCATGACACTCCTCTGACTAACAGTATAATGGAGCTCTATGGAGAAACCATGACACTCCCCTGACTAACGGTATAATGGAGCTCTATGGAGAAACCATGACACTCCTCTGACTAACAGTATAATGTAGCTCTATGGAGAAACCATGACACTCCCCTGACTAACAGTATAATGGAGCTCTATGGAGAAACCATGACACTCACCTGACTAACAGTATAATGGAGCTCTATGGAGAAACCATGACACTCCCCTGACTAACAGTATAATGGAGCTCTATGGAGAAACCATGACACTCCCCTGACTAACAGTATAATGGAGCTCTATGGAGAAACCATGACACTCCCCTGACTAACAGTATAATGGAGCTCTATGGAGAAACCATGACACTCTCCTGACTAACAGTATAATGGAGCTCTATGGAGAAACCATGACACTCCCCTGACTAACAGTATAATGGAGCTCTATGGAGAAACCATGACACTCCCCCGACTAACAGTATAATGTAGCTCTATGGAGAAACCATGACACTCCCCTGACTAACAGTATAATGGAGCTCTATGGAGAAACCATGACAATCCCCTGACTAACAGTATAATGGAGCTCTATGGAGAAACCATGACACTCCCCTGACTAACAGTATAATGGAGCTCTATGGAGAAACCATGACACTCCTCTGACTAACAGTATAATGGAGCTCTATGGAGAAACCATGACACTCCCCTGACTAACAGTATAATGGAGCTCTATGGAGAAACCATGACACTCTCCTGACTAACAGTATAATGGAGCTCTATGGAGAAACCATGACACTTACCTGACTAACAGTATAATGGAGCTCTATGGAGAAACCATGACACTCCCCTGACTAACAGTATAATGGAGCTCTATGGAGAAACCATGGCACTCCCCTGACTAACAGTATAATGGAGCTATATGGAGAAACCATGACACTCCCCTGACTAACAGTATAATGGAGCTCTATGGAGAAACCATGACACTCTCCTGACTAACAGTATAATGGAGCTCTATGGAGAAACCATGACACTCACCTGACTAACAGTATAATGGAGCTCTATGGAGAAACCATGACACTCCCCTGACTAACAGTATAATGGAGCTCTATGGAGAAACCATGGCACTCCCCTGACTAACAGTATAATGGAGCTCTATGGAGAAACCATGACACTCCCCTGACTAACAGTATAATGGAGCTCTATGGAGAAACCATGACACTCCCCTGACTAACAGTATAATGGAGCTCTATGGAGAAACCATGACACTCCCCTGACTAACAGTATAATGGAGCTCTATGGAGAAACCATGACACTCCCCTGACTAACAGTATAATGGAGCTCTATGAAGAAACCATGACACCCCCCTGACTAACAGTATAATGGAGCTCTATGGAGAAACCATGACACTGACCTGACTAACAGTATAATGGAGCTCTATGGAGAAACCATGACACTCACCTGACTAACAGTATAATGGAGCTCTATGGAGAAACCATGACACTCCCCTGACTAACAGTATAATGGATCTCTATGGAGAAACCATGACACTCCCCTGACTAACAGTATAATGGAGCTCTATGGAGAAAACATGACACTCCCCCGACTAACAGTATAATGGAGCTATATGGAGAAACCATGACACTCCCCTGACTAACAGTATAATGTAGCTCTATGGAGAAACCATGACACTCCCCTGACTAACAGTATAATGGAGCTCTATGGAGAAACCATGACACTCCCCTGACTAACAGTATAATGGAGCTCTATGGAGAAACCATGACACTCCCCTGACTAACAGTATAATGGAGCTCTATGGAGAAACCATGACACTCCCCTGACTAACAGTATAATGGAGCTCTATGGAGAAACCATGACACTCCCCTGACTAACAGTATAATGGGGCTCTATGGAGAAACCATGACACTCCCCTGACTAACAGTATAATGGAGCTCTATGGAGAAACCATGACACTCCCCTGACTAACAGTATAATGGAGCTCTATGGAGAAACCATGACACTCCCCTGACTAACAGTATAATGGAGCTCTATGGAGAAACCATGACACTCCCCTGACTAACAGTATAATGGAGCTCTATGGAGAAACCATGACACCCCCCTGACTAACAGTATAATGGAGCTCTATGGAGAAACCATGACACTCCCCTGACTAACAGTATAATGGAGCTCTATGGAGAAACCATGACACTCCCCTGACTAACAGTATAATGGAGCTCTATGGAGAAACCATGGCACTCCCCTGACTAACAGTATAATGGAGCTCTATGGCGAAACCATGACACTCCCCTGACTAACAGTATAATGGAGCTCTATGGAGAAACCATGACACTCCCCTGACTAACAGTATAATGGAGCTCTATGGAGAAACCATGGCACTCCCCTGACTAACAGTATAATGGAGCTCTATGGCGAAACCATGACTGTAACTGAGGGGTACAATTCCCTGACTGTATTGATAAGTATGGTATCATTAAACCACTACCGCTTTATGTACTTTAACTACTGGCCACACAGTACATGATATAGATATGATGAACACTTTCCCACCATGAAACCAAGTCCACACAAATGTATAAGTCGAATATTTAATATATAGCAAAGGGTATATACAACGTTCACGTAATGACATTTATGATTTGAATGCACTTGTAAGGCAAATGAGTATTCGTAGGCAAATCAACATTGAATGTCCAATCTCTGGTTACGCAGGAAGCAAGTATAGAACCTGGTTCTTTAGGGAACTATAGCGATGGTACTTAATGATTATAGCTGGATATACTAAAGGGGGGTCCTGCTTGTTGTAAGTCAGTAGGGGGGGGGGGGGTTAGGAGAGCCGCCGGCGATATCCCATCTGGCCAACGATTTCTTGGGAGAATTCAGAGTGCTGAACACGGTGCCCACAGAACCTTGGTCCACAGATGAATACAGTTGGGCCCTCTTGTAGACGGTAGCTGCCGGTCCACAACGAAGAGACGTGAGGCGACCTCACTCGGGGTAGAGCGCCGTCTCACCTGGACTCCTCTCGGGGGGTAGTTCCAACACTCACCAGTGTTGGCTGTTATCCATGGCATAAATCAAAGCACCCAAAGCAAGTAGATAATCCAAGCCGTGTAGGGCTCGCCGTCGTCCGGGTAAGGTAATCCAATGTGCAGGTCCACTCGTCCTAGCCCAGAACTCCTCGGATGAAAGCACCACACGTGGTCTGCCCAGCCTGGTTAAGACTCTAGATAACGCGAGGAAACGATGGGGGTACTACTCACTGTATAACTCCAACCGAACGATGCACCATACATAATAGACTATTATTAACTTAATAGAAATACGTCCCACTCGACGGTATAGTGCCAAACTATGACAATTCAACTATTAATCCACACGATGTCTCAATGCCATTCTGAGGCCAAGTTGACCATACTGCACCACACGTGTATCGTGGGTGAGGCTTAACGTCTTGCCACTAGGTTGGAGGGTAAAGAACTAAGGGCTAAGGGACTAAAAAAAGCGAAGTTCTACTTTACTTGCGCCATATATATATGCGCTGTGAACAAATAGTACCATTCGTATTTCGGTAGACGTATTCCTACGCGGAACCGGGGCTAGTAACGACATGTTCGTCGGCACGATTGAACTTGAACCAAGGGGCTTGGCTGCTGGCGCCAAGTTCTTGTCCAATGAGAGAATGAAACTATTATGGGCTGTTAGTAGACTAAAGGGATATTCAGTGTATATGTACAAGGAATATACAAGGGATATCAAACGATATACAAATACTATTAAATATATATCCATAAATAAATATATATATTCGGTTTAATCTGATCCTTCACAACAGCCGCCCCCTAATTAGTCCCACCTAATTAGCTAAGCAGAGACAGATTAACCGCACTGTCTACCACTCAAGGTCCGCTGTAAGGGTCAGTCAACTCACAAAGTCGTGGGGTCATGGTCGTCATCGATAGTGTCTGGGAGTCTTGGCAGTTCTATTAGCCTCGCCACGGGTCGTGTGTAAGTTCGCCCTTGGACGAGCACCTCAGCTGCTCGGACCTTGCCATCGGCACCGGTGATCACTTTGCTTACGCGGCCAGCCGGCCACATAGCTCTGGGTAGTGACTGGTCGATAATCATGACGACTGTTCCTTCTGTCAAATTGTCTCTCTCTTTTACCCACTTCTGGCGGGTCTGTAGAGACGGTAGGTAGTGGAGTAGAAAGCTGTTCCAAAACTTGTCAGCTAGTACTTGACTGTACCTCCACATTCTTCGGCCGTTCGCTTCTTCAGGCCTGTACATTGTCTGGGGTAGCGCAGGGTCCAGCCGCACCATCAATAGTGTGTTGGGGGTGACTGGGTCGACATCTGCTATATCACTGGAGACGTAGCCGAGGGGCTTGGAGTTCAATACTCCCTCGATCTCCGTGAGGACTGTCATTAGGACTTCTTCCGCTACAGTCTGGGCCCCAAGCACGGCGTACAGGGCTGTCTTTATAGAACGTACTTCTCGTTCCCAGGTTCCACCGAAGTGGGGTGCGTTCGGGGGATTAAACTGGAAGTCAATCTGGGATGGAGCGAGGTGGGTCTTAAGTTCTGGGCCCATAGCTTGGAAGCTCTCTCTCAGCTCTCTTTCTCCGCCTTTGAAGTTTGTCCCGTGATCAGACAACAATGTAGACGGTTTTCCTTTCCGTGATGTGAATCTTCGGAAGGCCATAAGGAATGAGTCTGTGCTCATGGTTGGAAGGAGTTCGATATGTATCGCTCTGGTGGTCATGCATTTGAATACAATACCCCACCGCTTCTCGGTTCCTCTTCCTTTCTTTATATACAACGGGCCAAAACAGTCCATGCCTGTGGAGTGGAATGGCTTGTCGCCGAGTCGGAGGCGACAGGGAGGTAGGTCAGCCATCCGGGGTATGCTGGGCTGCGCGCGCCACTTTCGGCAGTCTAGACAGGTTCACTGGAAGCGTCGCACTGCTTCTCTTCCTTGAAGTATCCAATAGCGACGTCTGATCTCCGCGAAGACTCTCTCTGCTCCTGCGTGGTGTACATCCTCGTCGTATTTCTTTATGATCAGCTCTGTGACCTTGTGTCGGCTGTTCAAGACTATCGGGTACTTAACGTCATCCGGTAGATTGGGGGCCCTCCGCAGACGACCACCCACTCTGATGAGATTATGGGCGTCGCTCTCGGGTGCCAGGTGGAGCAATCTGCTGTCTGATGGGACGGGCTTTCCTCCCTGTAGACAGTCTAGCTCGTCGGGGAAGTTCTGCTTCTTCGTAGTCAGCTGCTGAAATGTCGGCAGTGGGCTGAATCTCTGGGTGGTGCCACAGAAATGTCTTTAGTTGCGCACTCTGTAGGGTGAGGCAATCATCTATGTTGGGGTCTGTGGAGGCGACTGTGCTCAGTCCACAGAACATAGGTTTCTTGTTCTCAGCCTCCTCTTTACTCGCCTCCCGTGGGGTGGGCGTAGGCCACTCTCCTTCCGGGAGCTTGAGGAACTCTGGTCCGTCACTGTAGATGTTGTGACGGGTGAGGTCATCTAGGGACATTCCCCGGGTGATGACGTCAGCTGGGTTGTGTTTGGTGTCCACATACCGCCAGCTCGCTGTTTCTGTTAACTCTTGAATCTCGGTGACTCTGACTCCCACGAAGACTTTGTATCTGCATGAATCAGACTTGATCCATGTGAGTACTGTCGTGGAATCTGACCACAAGATTGTTCTGTGCACCGGAATGGTGAGTTCACGTTGGATTAACGTGGCTAGATGCGCTCCTGCTAGGGCTGCGCAGAGCTCTAGACGCGGGATAGATTGTTGCTTTCGTGGGGCTATTCTTGAGCGAGCCAGGATGAAAGCGGTGTGTATCTCTCCTCCCTTCTCTTGGGCACGCAAGTAGGCCACTGATCCATAGGCTACTTCGGAGGCGTCGCTGAAGACGTGTAGATCCATCTTGCATGTCTCTGGCCTCACTGTGGGTGGGAAGTAGCTGCGGCGTATATTGACGCCTGGGAGTGAGCGGAGTTCCGTCTCCCACTCTCTCCATGTGGAGGCAAGGGGTGCGGGTATTGGGTCGTCCCAGCCCTGGTCCTTGTCCCATAGTGCTCGTACAATCATCTTTGCCCTGGTGGTGTAAGGTAGAATACATCCCAACGGGTCATATTGTCTGGCGAGTGTTCTGTACACACTCCGTCTGGTGGTCGGTATCGCCGTCGACCTTCCCTGCTCCGTGGTCAGGGGTTTGTGTCTATAGTGGAGCGAGTCTGTTTTGAAGCGCCAGACTAATCCTAGTGTCATTTCTTGGGCTTCTCCTGGGATGGTCGCCATCCAGGTCTCGCTGCTGGCAGCCTTGTCCGCGGGGGAGAGGCTGCGCAATACGTGCGGGTCGCTGCTGGCCCACTGCCTGAGATCAAAGCCGCCTTTGATCAGAGAGGCGCGTAGCTTGAGTAGGAGAGCCTCGGCTTCTTCTTGAGTCGAAACGCTTTGTAAACAGTTGTCCACATAGAAACTGTTCTTCACACTGTGTCGGACCTCTTCATCTGCTGCTGGGTCCTCTGCGACGTGTTTCTGTAGTGCAAATGTAGCACAGCACGGGCTGCATGTAGTTCCGAAAGGGAGGACTTCCCATTGATAGATGGCGGGGTGCTCATCTCCGATCCTCTCTCTCCATAGGAACCGCAGCAGGGGCTTGTCCTCCTCCACTAGTCTCACCTGCAGGAACATCCCTTTGATATCCCCGCTGATAGCCACCTTGTCCTGGCGGAAGCGTAGTAGCACGCCTAGTAGAGAGGGGGCGAGTGTGAGGCCGGGCAAGAGCTCTTTATTCAGATTCTGGGATCCGATCTGGTAGCTGCAGTTAAACACAATGCGATCCTTGCCGTTGTGGTGGACCTTGTGGTGCGGCACGTACCATGATTCGGTCGTCTGATCGGCCTCTTTAATGTCAATCTTCATTACGTGTCTCGCTGTGATTAGCTTCTCAATCTCAGCGCGGTACACACTCTCTTGAGCGGGGTCTTTGGCTAGGCGCCGCTCTGTGTTCAATAGATACCGCTCCGTAGCTTCTTTCGTGGCGTGAAAGGTGGGCATTCCCTCTCGCCTCAGGAGTGGAGTTGCGTATCTCATCACTCCGCCGACTGTGACTCTCTTTGTCCCTTGCTCGAGGAGGTTTATGGCGTAAATGTCTTCTTTAGAACGAATGTCTTTCTTTTCGTTCTTAAAGGGCATTGTCTCTAGTGTCCATAGCCTCTCGACATGCTGCAGGAGAGTGGTGTCTTCTTCTGTCACTCTGGAGTGGAGGCAGCTAGTGGCTGCTGTTCGGTTGAGAGATTTAGCAAGGGGGCCTTGTAGTGTCCATCCTAGGCGGGTCTCGACTGCTGCAGGACAGCCTCTGGGTCCTGTATGGACCCGGTCTATCGGGACTATGAGGTCTGCATGGTCGGAGCCTATCAGCAGGGTCGGGGTGGCGCCGTCTATGAGCGGGATAGGTAGTTGACGCAGGTGTACATATTTATCCATCAGTTTGGCGATGGGGTAGGTGTACTGTGATAGTCCTATTTCTTGGCTGGTGAAAGCATTTGTAATCCTATACCGTCGCTCTGGCTGCCCGCTTGCTGCGATAGTGAAGGAGACATTCTCGCCTTTTATCGTCTTTAAATCTCTTCTTATTGTCCGAATTGTCATTTGGTTCTCGCTCCCCCGCTGTCCCAGCTGGGCCGCAGCGGACGCGAGCAGAAGGGTCTTCTCTGACCCGTCATCAAGGACGGCGTAAGTGTCCATGACTTTATCTTGGTAGCTCAATGTTACACGGACTACCTTTAAGAGCACTTGGGCGCCGCTGCTGCTGGCGGGGTCAATGTACATGACACTTGCCTTTGTGCTGCTCGATGGTGCAGGTGCAGGCTTTCTTCTGTTACTGTCGTGTAGGACATCTAGGTGGGCTCCGTCACACCGACTGCACCTCTTCTTTAGGCGGCACTCGGCTGCCATGTGACTGCGCGCACATCGGTAACAGCGCCTGTTGGACTTTATCCATTGACTCACTTCTTCTGCATTCATCTTCTTGAACAGGTCACATTGTGACAGCCAGTGTTCCTTCTCGCAGTACGGGCACACCATCTTCCACTTCTCTTTTCTCGAGGGGGTACTGTGGTTCTTACTGCTCGGTACTGATTCTGATTGGTGCATGACAGTCACCAATCTTCTTCCATCGTTTATTCTCCTAGGTCCCTCTCTGGAGCTTGGTGTGCTCCGCACGAACGTATCCAGTCGTAGGCTGCTGACTTCTCTCGCCAGGAAGTCGGCTAGATCGAGGAGGGATGGTTCGGGACCGTTAGGATCACGGTGGTCTCTCTGCCGCCTAAAGCGCTCTTGTCTGGCGGGTGGCAGCTTCTCTAAAATCCTCTCGACGTTAGAGTTGGCGTATAGCTCGTGCATACCCTTTTCTCGTTGCGCTCCCAGTTTTATAGACAGGTCGTCTAATGAGCGATTGTCTGTTGCTGGGGGTAGGCGGTCAATATGCCTTATCTCTTGGATTACGTAATCCCATATACGTCCATATCTCTGGTCCAGCGCTGCTAGAGCCGCGGTGTATGGGGTCGTAGAGGTGGCATAGGCTAGCGCTATATTGTGCGCTCGGGGTACTTTCAGGTGCTTCAGTAATATTGCATACTTGTGGCGTTCATCAGCGACATCCACCATCATTGTCTCTAGGCACATCCGGAGCTCCGTGTACTGTGCTCGATTCTCATAGGTGAAGTCTGGAAACGTCGGTGTACCAATGTATGACGCCGTGGATGGCTGATACATCGGCGAGCGTTGGGGGAGAGGCCTCCTAGGCGAGTCTCCTCTTGCGCCTCTCTGTGGGCTGGTACCGGCAGGGTACCATGGCCCGCTGGTCCAGGTGCTATTCCTCGGGGCTGGTCGTGCGTCATGCTCACCCGTGAATAGAGTCGGGGGTCTGTAGCGCAGCGCCGCGGGGGTATAGCCTGGGCTGTACTGGACCTCCTGGTCCGGTGGAGTACTGTGCTGTCGTCGGGCTTGGTTCTCCTCCTCTCCCTCTTCTTCTTCTATCAGGTCCTCTAGATCCTGTAGTCGTTTATTTAGCTTCTCCGCAGTGTATGCTGCTCCTTCCTTGTAGCTGGGTCTCGCTTGGACCGGTCGGGGAAGGGGGTCTGCGGGGGGTATAGGCTTGGTCTGTTGGTCAAGTTCAGGGTCGCTTGCTCGGTTAGGAGACGCTGCCCTTGACTGTTGTCTCGACGAGTTCCTTGAACCCCTGGCGGAGGGAGAGGGTGTTGCCTTGAGGATCAGCTGCTCCATTAGTTGCGCTTGTAGCTTGTCGCGCTCGGCTTGTAGTCTGTCGCGCTCGGTTTCGCGCTGGATGAGAGCGAGGTCGCGCTCTGCTTCTCTTTGGGCACCGGCAGCGGCACGCTGGGTGTCTGCTCGGTCTCTTGCCATATTCTCTTCCGTCTGAAGGCGTCTCATCTCCAGGCGTATGCGCTCTTCTTCGCTCCGTTGCTGTGTCTGGAGTCGATCGCGTTCACCCTGAAGTCGATCGCGTTCACCCTGGAGTCGATCGCGTTCGGTAGAGGCTGTCAGGCTGACGAGGAACGCCTGTGATAGCATCCTCTCCGCTTCGCTGGGGGAAGACGGTTGTAGAGGTGAGCCGCTCCTGGCGGTACTCGTTGGGGAGTCCTGGAGCTCTATTTCCTCGGCGCTCTCCTCCTCTTCTTCCGTGCAGAGTTCTCTCTCTGTAGGGTTGTCTTCCTCCCGGGGCTGGTCGGGGACTACTTCTTCGGTATTGGCGGGGGGTAAAGGCATGTCAGCTCCCTCCTGGTCCCCACCGTGAGCTTGGTCAGTTACATTAGAACCCACTAGGGCCTCTGTGGTCGGGGTAACCTGGTCGTTAAGGTCAGACATAATTTTACTTTCTACTTTTACCGCGTTTACCGTTTGTAGAAGGCTAGGTAGTTGACTGACAGCGTAATCCTCTAAGTACGGAGGTGGCTGTCGTCTGCGCCGCGGGCGTTCTACGTTAGGAGGACCGTTTCGTGGAGTGTTCATCATAGGCCATTTCAATATTAATAACACTATATTAATATTACACTAGTTACCATCCGGCTCGAAGGACCAATTGTAACTGAGGGGTACAATTCCCTGACTGTATTGATAAGTATGGTATCATTAAACCACTACCGCTTTATGTACTTTAACTACTGGCCACACAGTACATGATATAGATATGATGAACACTTTCCCACCATGAAACCAAGTCCACACAAATGTATAAGTCGAATATTTAATATATAGCAAAGGGTATATACAACGTTCACGTAATGACATTTATGATTTGAATGCACTTGTAAGGCAAATGAGTATTCGTAGGCAAATCAACATTGAATGTCCAATCTCTGGTTACGCAGGAAGCAAGTATACAACCTGGTTCTTTAGGGAACTATAGCGATGGTACTTAATGATTATAGCTGGATATACTAAAGGGGGGTCCTGCTGGTTGTAAGTCAGTAGGGGGGGGGGGGGGGGGTTAGGAGAGCCGCCGGCGATATCCCATCTGGCCAACAATTTCTTGGGAGAATTCAGAGTGCTGAACACGGTGCCCACAGAACCTTGGTCCACAGATGAATACAGTTGGGCCCTCTTGTAGACGGTAGCTGCCGGTCCACAACGAAGAGACGTGAGGCGACCTCACTCGGGGTAGAGCGCCGTCTCACCTGGACTCCTCTCGGGGGGTAGTTCCAACACTCACCAGTGTTGGCTGTTATCCATGGCATAAATCAAAGCACCCAAAGCAAGTAGATAATCCAAGCCGTGTAGGGCTCGCCGTCGTCCGGGTAAGGTAATCCAATGTGCAGGTCCACTCGTCCTAGCCCAGAACTCCTCGGATGAAAGCACCACACGTGTTCTGCCCAGCCTGGTTAAGACTCTAGATAACGCGAGGAAACGATGGGGGTACTACTCACTGTATAACTCCAACCGAACGATGCACCATACATAATAGACTATTATTAACTTAATAGAAATACGTCCCACTTGACGGTATAGTGCCAAACTATGACAATTCAACTATTAATCCACACGATGTCTCAATGCCATTCTGAGGCCAAGTTGACCATACTGCACCACACGTGTATCGTGGGTGAGGCTTAACGTCTTGCCACTAGGTTGGAGGGTAAAGAACTAAGGGCTAAGGGACTAAAAAAAGGGAAGTTCTACTTTACTTGCGCCATATATATATGCGCTGTGAACAAATAGTACCATTCGTATTTCGGTAGACGTATTCCTACGCGGAACCGGGGCTAGTAACGACATGTTCGTCGGCACGATTGAACTTGAACCAAGGGGCTTGGCTGCTGGCGCCAAGTTCTTGTCCAATGAGAGAATGAAACTATTATGGGCTGTTAGTAGACTAAAGGGATATTCAGTGTATATGTACAAGGAATATACAAGGGATATCAAACGATATACAAATACTATTAAATATATATCCATAAATAAATATATATATTCGGTTTAATCTGATCCTTCACAACAATGACACTCCTCTGACTAACAGTATAATGGAGCTCTATGGAGAAACCATGGCACTCCCCTGACTAACAGTATAATGGAGCTCTATGGATAAACCATGACACTCCCCTGACTAACAGTATAATGGAGCTCTATGGAGAAACCATGACACTCCCCTGACTAACAGTATAATGGAGCTCTATGGAGAAACCATGACACTCCCCTGACTAACAGTATAATGGAGATCTATGGAGAAACCATGACACTCCCCTGACTAACAGTATAATGGAGCTCTATGGAGAAACCATGACACTCCCCTGACTAACAGTATAATGGAGCTCTATGGAGAAACCATGACACTCCCCCGACACAGTGGACGCGACCCTGGTCAGACGCCTCTGGTTTTAGCTCCGCAACGATGTACTCACTTTTAGCTATTATGTTTGTTTTTTCTACTTTTTTATTTAAAGCAACACTGGCGGGTACGTCATACGACCGTCAGACACTTATGGACCTGAACCCCGGGCTCAAAGAGGAGTTTGG
The DNA here is from genome assembly GCF_963971535.1 of Notolepis coatsorum. Lineage (NCBI taxonomy): Eukaryota > Metazoa > Chordata > Actinopteri > Aulopiformes > Paralepididae > Notolepis > Notolepis coatsorum. Next base: position 53,971,637 of record NC_140171.1, on the reverse strand, counting down.
AGACACTTTTGACCTAGAATGGCCAGCAGAAATCAGACGGGAGAATGGCGGCAAGGAAAAGAACAAAGGCGACGGCAGGAGGAGACACAGAGGGAGACGTGGAGGTATCAGATTGAGACTAAAAAGAGCTGCTTACCGCCCAGCAATTCCATCCATCTTTCTGGCGAATGCCCGTTCGTTGGAGGGTAGGATGGATGACCTGAGAGCGAGGGTCCGGTTCCAACGGGAGATGAGAGACATCAACATTATGTGTCTCACTGAGACATGGCTCACGTCGACGACTCCGGACAAAAGCGTATCTCCCTCGGATGCCTTCACAGTCTTACCGCTTACCGCTGCCTCAGGAAAGACCATCGGCGGCGGAGTCTGCCTCATCACGAACAATTCCTGGGTTAATCCCGAGGGGGTGCAGGTTCCCTCAAACTCGTGTTCGCCGGACTTGGAACATCTTTCTATCCTGTGTCGTCCGTTTCACCTCCCGAGGGAGTTCACCGCTATATATGACTGCCGTGTATATCCCCCCACACGCGAATACGGGCAAAGCGCTGGGCGAACTACACGATCATCTCAACAGACACCAGATAAAACACCCAGACGCAGTGATGGTAGTGGCCGGCGATTTCAACCAGGCCAACCTGAAGAAAGTGATGCTGTCCTTTTTTCAGCACATCGCTTGCTCCACCAGAGGGAAAAACACACTCGACCACTGTTATTCCCCGTTCAAAGCCGGTTACAAGGCAGTAGCCGCTCCGCCATTAACGGGGTCCACAAGCTCGAGCGATCACGACTCCATCTTGCTATTTCCGGCATATCAACAGAGATCACGTGACGCCGTCGTGTCACGTGAGACAAAGAAGTGGACCGACGAATCAGAGGCCACGCTCCAGGACGTGCTTGCAGACACGGATTGGGATATGTTCAAAGGAAGCGCCAGTGACGTCAGTGAGCTAGCAGACACAGTGGTGAGTTACATCACAACAATAGCCGATGGTATTGTCCCCAGGAAAACGGTGCGGATTTTCCCAAACCAGAAACCGTGGGTGGATAGCACTATTAGAGCAGCTCTGAACTCTCGTACCACCGCCTACAACCTGGGTAGAGAGTCAGGAAACATGGAGGAGTATAAGGCTTCAGTCTATACTCTACGCAAGGCTGTCAAACTTGCTAAGAGGACATATGCTGATAAACTGGAGACACAAATGGCACAAAACGACACAAGAGGATTATGGCAGGGACTGAAGACAATAACTGACTATAAAGTCAGCGCCCCCTCAATGGGGAGCGACGACGCCTCCCTCGCGGACAAGCTCAACATCTTCTACGCTCGGTTTGATGTAGACAGTGGCGCTGCTGGCTCTCCGGCTAGTGACGTCACTGGCGCGCCGGCTGTTGTGGAGGGGGGGGGGCAACCGCGAGGGGGGGGGGACGCTCTCTCGTTGTCGGAACACAGTGTGAGAAGAGCATTTATGCAGGTGAACACCAGGAAGGCTGCTGGCCCAGATGGCATAACAGGACGTATACTCAAGACCTGTGCCAACCAGCTGGCCCCTGTGTTCACCGCCATATTTAATCAATCACTGGCGGAGTCAGTGGTCCCTGCCTGCTTCAAGATGTCTACCATCATCCGAAGAAACCCTCCCCAGCATGTCCAAATGACTACAGACCGGTGGCACTCACCTCTGTGGTCATGAAATGTTTCGAGAGGCTGGTCAAGGACCACATTTGTGCCTCCCTCCCCAGTGATATGGACCCTATGCAATTTGCATACAGGACAAACAGGTCCACCGACGACGCGGTCTCCCAGGTACTGCACAGCACCCTCTCACACCTTGACCGTCAGAAGGGGGGCTATGTGAGACTGTTGTTCATTGACTACAGCTCAGCGTTCAACACCATAGTCCCCACCAGACTGGTGGACAAGCTGATCGAGCTAGGTCTGAGCTCCGCCCTGAGCGCCTGGGTACTGGACTTTCTGAGCGAAAGACCCCAGGCGGTCAGGGTGGGGGGTCAGACCTCCAACACCATCACCCTGAGCATCGGGTCCCCCCAGGGCTGTGTTCTGAGCCCCCTGCTGTACTCACTCTACACACACGACTGTGTGGCCAAGTTCAGCTCCAACTCCATAGTGAAGTTCGCAGATGACACGGTGGTGGTGGGGCTGATCTCGGACAACGACGAGAAGGCCTACCGGGAGGAGGTTGAGGTACTGGAACGCTGGTGCCAGGACAACAGCCTGCTCCTGAACATTGGTAAAACCAAGGAGCTGATCGTGGATTATAGGAGAGGACAGCAGGAGACGCACACACCACTGATGATTAACGGGGCTACCGTGGACAGGGTGAGCAGCTTCAAGTACCTGGGGGTCCACATCTCAGAGGACCTGACATGGTCAACACACATAGACACAGCAGTAAAGAAGGCGAAACAGCGTCTCTACCACCTGAGACAGTTAAGGAAGTTCAGAGTATCGGGAAAGATACTCCAGTCCTTCTACTCAGGAGCTGTAGAGAGCATCCTGACCGGAAACATCACTGCCTGGTATGGAAACAGCACGGCACAGGACAAGAAGGCCCTACAGAGAGTGGTGCGCTCAGCCGAGCGTACCACGGGTATTGCACTACCCCCCCTGCAGGTTCTATACAACAAGAGGTGCAAATCCAGAGCCTGCAGGATAATGAAAGACCCTCACCACCCCAATAACAGCCTGTTTCAGCTGCTGAGGTCAGGCAGATGCCTGCGAACCCCAGCTACTAGGACAGAGCGGCTTAGGCTCAGCTTCTTCCCCCAGGCCATCAGAGCCATGAACAATGAACATTGAGTGCTCAGAACATTGAACTGTCCACACACAAGCACACATGAACACACACACGACACGCACACTGTGCACGCTCACACACGAGCAGCCACTTAACAATTTAACATGAGCGGGCACACACTCATGTCGCACACACGCACACTTATGGCCAAAGGAAAGGACACTTTAAATTAGAATAACAGGAACAGTGTATTGCACTACCAAAGCTAACTAGCATGTCCCATATGCTCTGTAAATAACTATGTACAGATACCGAGATGTCACTCCATGTTACCTGCTACCTGTTACTGCACAATGTTGTTTCCTTCTTTTGATTCTATTATATGTACCACTGTATTGCACATCGTTGCGGGCAAGACCACCCGCATTTCATTGTATACCTGTATGCCGTGACAATTAAAACTCTTGACTTGACTTGACTTGACTAACAGTATAATGGAGCTCTATGGAGAAACCATGACACTCCCCTGACTAACAGTATAATAGAGCTCTATGGAGAAACCATGACACCCCCCTGACTAACAGTATAATAGAGCTCTATGGAGAAACCATGACACTCCCCTGACTAACAGTTGTTTCAAACGAAAACGGATGGATGTAATCTTTGCCAAATCAGCACGGCTGTGAGTGTGAGTCTTTCACCTTTTACATATCTAGCTTTGGCATGGATCGATTGTTTAGATCGCTAGCATAACACATGCAAATATATTGTAGTCTGCCCCGTTTGTTCTGACCAGGATTACGTTCCTTTTGCCCCCTTGAGTCCGAGGTGGACAGCGGACCGGTCTATAGGAAGCACAACATGTGATATGTGAGATTTGGACGATCACACGTTTAGTGGCATGATGTTTTTGACTTCTAGATGACTGTAAAAGAATCTCATGGTTTCCTCCTGCTTTCTCCCATGTAGCGCGGAAGGAGATATCAAGCACTGCGTGATCTACAAGACATCCACCGGCTACGGCTTCGCTGAGCCCTACAACCTGTACTCCTCCCTGAGAGAGCTGGTCCTGCACTACAGACGCACATCCCTGGTCCAACACAACCAGCAGCTGGATGTAACCCTGGCCTGGCCCGCGCTCAGCCAGCAGCCCGGCTGAATGTAACCCTGGCCTGGCCCGCGCTCAGCCAGCAGCCCGGCTGAGAGCCCAGTCCGACACACACCACCCTTGGGTAGGGTTTTCCCAAAAGCACCTCAGCACTAAGGTCATGTACTGTATGGTAATGCCTGGTTCATACAGTGTGTCGGGCCTCTTCAGAGGGCCACACACAGGGGGTTGTGGAGCATCCATAGGCCGCAATGGTGAACATTTAATGTACTGTATGTGTGCAGACATAAGCGTTGGCCAGTGGTTGTCTATCAAAAGGTCAGTTATGTATGGATTCTTCACAACCGATGAGATAATATCTTGCACGTTTCGACGTGTTAACAGAACCAGCCAGGCGAACTGTGGCAGAGGTATAAACAAAGCTTTAGCTGCTGAGCTACTTTTGGGAAGGTGAGCCCACGAAGGGACCCTGCACTATTCGGCATAATGCTCGTGCTGAAGACACACACCTGCACTTTATCAAGACAACGACGCTACAACCAGCTTACAAACACACCTCGGCTATCAGAGCCCCTTCCCCCTCTGCTATCAGAGCCCCTTCCCCCTCTGCTATCAGAGCCCCTTCCCCCTCTCCATGACACACCTCTGCTATCAGAGCCCCTTCCCCCTCTCCATGACACACCTCTGCTATCAGAGCCCCTTCCCCCTCTCCATGACACACCTCTGCTATCAGAGCCCCTTCCCCCTCTCCATGACCCACCTCTGCTATCAGAGCCCCTTCCCCCTCTCCACAACACACCTCTGCTATCAGAGCCCCTTCCCCCTCTCCATGACCCACCTCTGCTATCAGAGCCCCTTCCCCCTCTCCACAACACACCTCTGCTATCAGAGCCCCTTCCCCCTCTCCATGACACACCTCTGCTATCAGAGCCCCTTCCCCCTCTGCTATCAGAGCCCCTTCCCCCTCTGCTATCAGAGCCCCTTCCCCCTCTCCACGACACACCTCTGCTATCAGAGCCCCTTCCCCCTCTCCATGACCCACCTCTGCTATCAGAGCCCCTTCCCCCTCTGCTATCAGAGCCCCTTCCCCCTCTGCTATCAGAGCCCCTTCCCCCTCTCCATGACCCACCTCTGCTATCAGAGCCCCTTCCCCCTCTGCTATCAGAGCCCCTTCCCCCTCTCCACGACACACCTCTGCTATCAGAGCCCCTTCCCCCTCTGCTATCAGAGCCCCTTCCCCCTCTCCACGACACACCTCTGCTATCAGAGCCCCTTCCCCCTCTGCTATCAGAGCCCCTTCCCCCTCTCCACGACACACACCTCTGCTATCAGAGCCCCTTCCCCCTCTCCACGACACACCTCTGCTATCAGAGCCCCTTCCCCCTCTCCATGACACACCTCTGCTATCAGAGCCCCTTCCCCCTCTCCACAACACACCTCGGCTATCAGAGCCCCTTCCCCCTCTCCACAACACACCTCTGCTATCAGAGCCCCTTCCCCCTCTCCACAACACACCTCTGCTATCAGAGCCCCTTCCCCCTCTCCATGACACACCTCTGCTATCAGAGCCCCTTCCCCCTCTCCATGACACACCTCTGCTATCAGAGCCCCTTCCCCCTCTCCATGACCCACCTCTGCTATCAGAGCCCCTTCCCCCTCTCCACAACACACCTCTGCTATCAGAGCCCCTTCCCCCTCTCCATGACCCACCTCTGCTATCAGAGCCCCTTCCCCCTCTCCACAACACACCTCTGCTATCAGAGCCCCTTCCCCCTCTCCATGACACACCTCTGCTATCAGAGCCCCTTCCCCCTCTGCTATCAGAGCCCCTTCCCCCTCTGCTATCAGAGCCCCTTCCCCCTCTCCACGACACACCTCTGCTATCAGAGCCCCTTCCCCCTCTCCATGACCCACCTCTGCTATCAGAGCCCCTTCCCCCTCTGCTATCAGAGCCCCTTCCCCCTCTCCATGACCCACCTCTGCTATCAGAGCCCCTTCCCCCTCTGCTATCAGAGCCCCTTCCCCCTCTCCACGACACACCTCTGCTATCAGAGCCCCTTCCCCCTCTGCTATCAGAGCCCCTTCCCCCTCTCCACGACACACCTCTGCTATCAGAGCCCCTTCCCCCTCTGCTATCAGAGCCCCTTCCCCCTCTCCACGACACACCTCTGCTATCAGAGCCCCTTCCCCCTCTCCACGACACACCTCTGCTATCAGAGCCCCTTCCCCCTCTCCATGACACACCTCTGCTATCAGAGCCCCTTCCCCCTCTCCACAACACACCTCGGCTATCAGAGCCCCTTCCCCCTCTCCACAACACACCTCTGCTATCAGAGCCCCTTCCCCCTCTCCACAACACACCTCTGCTATCAGAGCCCCTTCCCCCTCTCCATGACACACCTCTGCTATCAGAGCCCCTTCCCCCTCTCCACGACACACCTCTGCTATCAGAGCCCCCTCCCCCTCTCCATGACACACCTCTGCTATCAGAGCCCCTTCCCCCTCTCCATGACACACCTCTGCTATCAGAGCCCCTTCCCCCTCTCCACAACACACCTCTGCTATCAGAGCCCCTTCCCCCTCTCCACAACACACCTCTGCTATCAGAGCCCCTTCCCCCTCTCCACGACACAATTAATGTATGACATTCCTGCGATCTTGGGTATTTTAGTCTACATTTGTGATAAACAAGTCTCCCCCAAAGCCAGAAAAAAGAGAGCCAAGACTGTCGAGACTTAATCAAAAGAGAAGTTCTGGAGCTGCTCCACTAGAGGGCACTGTGACGGCACCTGAGATGAGTTTACAAGTATGTATGTATTTCTGTCTCTTCTACAGTAATAATTATTATCATTACAATGAAAAGACAAGAATGGCATAAATATACGACAGGGTTTTTCTCTCTGGTTCTTTGGTTTCTCTCTCTGGGAGTGAGTTGTTTACGTTGACAAACATAGACGGAACTGTCATAAGAATAACATTGTGTGAAATCGTTTTAGGGTGAACTCTTTGTTGTAATGTGTTTCTTCTTCATGTATGGGGTGAATAAGTTGTAAGGTAAGGTAAGTACATTTATTGTACAAGCCCTCTTTACTCTTATTTGTAGTGATAACAAGTCCTTGGACGTTGGGTAGAAAATGGTTGAAGTGCCTTTAATATGTATGGATTTCATTTAATGACCTTCCTCAAATATTTGTCTCTGTGGATCAGTGGCCATAACAGGACCATGAGAATATATGGCCTTGGGTGCAGTACAGCTAAGTGAACTGTTGGGTGCAGTACAGCTAAGTGAACTGTTGGAAGCAGTACAGCTACTGTAGTGAACTGTTGGATGCAGTACAGCTACTGTAGTGAACTGTTGGATGCAGTACAGCTACTGTAGTGAACTGTTGGATGCAGTACAGCTACTGTAGTGAACTGTTGGATGCAGTACAGCTACTGTAGTGAACTGTTGGATGCAGTACAGCTACTGTAGTGAACTGTTGGATGCAGTACAGCTACTGTAGTGAACTGTTGGATGCAGTACAGCTACTGTAGTGAACTGTTGGGTGCAGTACAGCTACTGTAGTGAACTGTTGGATGCAAGGCTAGTGTTGCCATTGCAGTTTATACCGGAACCAAGAACAGAACAATTATGTCATAGAGCCATAGCTGCCCAGTAATTGGTAATAATTTGTCTGGACTTTGGGCCCTCTCTCGGCTCAAAGTACAAGACAGAAGTAACCCCACACCCTGTGCGCACGCACACAGATACATGCACTGATGCACACACTATACTGATTCACTCCACTATCCCACATGTTACCCATGCTTGTAAGTGAAATTAAGTGTGATAGTGTTGAATTTTTACCTTTATTTTATTTTCACCGTGTTAATTATGCAATATCTATCGGCATTTAGTGTATTTTTTTCTGTCAGCGTGCCAGTAGCCAGTTTTCGAAGAGACACAACTTTATTTGGTCACTACCTACCGGAACCACACCTACAAAAGAATGCACTTCTGTTCCAGGTCACGGGTGTGACAACGTGTGCTGAATTCTTATGGAAACTTGAAATTGCCAACTTTGACAAACTGATTAGTACTATGCAGGGAGTTGGACAACTAGAGAGAAAGAAAAGTCTAATTGCCACTAGTTTTGCAGTGAAATAGAGAGTAGGTTTTGGAGTTTATTTTTTGCATGGTGTATTTATGTACAACTGTCATTTGAGAGGACTCAATGGATAGTAGGGTTAAAGCGTTGCAAGCAGTGTCCAGGAGATGTGACTCTGTGGATAGTAGGGTTAAAGCGTTGCATTTGCACGTATGTATCTTACTCGATGAGGAGATACTATTATATCTATTGTTATGTACATTCACCCTTTTGCGGAAGCAGGTGGATATTTTGTAGTACTAAAGTAGGACTTGATGATGAGTTGGGTATGTTAGATGACTCACATCACGTTTATTTGCAATAGCCCAATGTGTTGGTATGGGGATATGCAGTATCTGTTTTCTGTTTACCCTTTAAGATAATAGTATTTTGTCTCTAGAGACTAATTACTGTGTTGAAGACTGAACTAAAGTGACTATGACAATTGCAAGAGGTTTTTGAAAATCCAATGTATGTTTGTTGTTGTTTTTTGTGACGACAGCCTGTCCAATATATTGTCATACTGGAATGGACTGCATTTATATATTTGCAGATGACATGACATAATTAGGCTGAATATTTTTGGTGGACTAAGGCTGTATCAGACTGCAATCAATATTGTACAATCTGTTGTTTGCGTTTTACATTTTGTTTTGGTCTGAGTTGTGCAAATTAGCATTTTATCTGATCATCTTTGACAATCTGTCCATATGACATCGACTTTTAAGAGAGCTTGTTCAAATAATTTCTGTGTTTTTTGTTGTTTGACTATAGCCTGATCCTTTTATTTTAAATTTATTTGCCAGCATGGATATTGTGAGCTCTTTATTAAGCTTAAATTGTATTAGTTCAGCATAAATAGCCCAGAGCCATAATGGAACACTATTTAAAAAAAGGTTTATTGTAAATGTTTATGTGGTTAAGAATTCCAGTGATTTGTTTTTGATTTGTGTAGAAATTTATGTTTTTACTGTAACTTTTGTATTGGTGTTAACGTTTTTATTATACGATTGCTTATGCACTTTGAGAGACCCAAAATAAAATATATTGAACGGTTTGTTGGTCTTCCATTAGTGGGCTTCAATGGGCTTCTCTTTAGAAGGAACAACTGGTCGTCTTATCCAGCTGCAGGTGTGGCTTCAGCCACTGGACCGGTTTCGTGACACAGAAAATGTATTTATTTTACATTAAAATAGTTAGCAGTAGCTTGACATTGTCGTATATTCTAATCAATATCTAAGGTTATTTACAGTACAATGAGGTTGCTATCTGGAAAGGAAGAAAGATCATAATGGTAGAATGGTCTTCTCTACTGAGTAGAGAAATAAACTGTGCAGTCCAGACAATAGAGCTATAGTTCAACTCAACTGATTTATTTTGCCAAAGGGCTCAGAGTGAATTAGAAGGTTGTTGTTTACATACAAGGATTATTTCATAGTACATCAAACATGTTTGTACATAGGCTTAATAAGGTTTGCACATCAAACCTAGTATGTACATAAACAGTAGTCATGGTTATCAAATGAAATAGAGAATCTTACTGAGCATTACACATGAGTAAACCTGGTCGACAGATAAGGGATCTGTACATTACTCTAACCTAAACAACAATGGTTTTTCCCATGATTTATTCACATGCAAGACAACAGCATTCTTCTGGATGGGCGGTGGTAGAGACGCAGACCCTCGGGGGTCTGGCCTCCTCTCTCTAACCATACGTTCTCATTTATACTCTGGCCTCAGCCAATAATAGCAGTCTAATATTTTAAAGTGGTCCAATCAGGTTTGTGGTCCACCCCTGTCTTCCTCCTCGTGTGGGCTGGTCTGTGGCCCCAGGGGGGGGTCCTATGGCGGCCCCCTCCTTTTGGGCTGTGGCTCCTTGATGAGTTAACAGTTTTTAACACTAGAACCTTTTCTATATTTATGGTTTACAACAAGAGTGAACTGACACTCTATTAGCTTCATAACCAGATTGACATTCTACATGACATTTAAATCTAATAAGTCAGTTACCTTTTAAAATTATATGGTTTAATTAGTTTAAGTCTTAACATTCTGTAAGCACATTCTTCTTGTTATCTAGTTTGGGCTGGTCTGCTGTGGCCCCATTACCATTACCACAGTCCTCAGTCACACACGTGGGGGTTTGGTTCCTTTGTTCTAAAGAGTTGACCACATTTGCTAGTGTGGGGGTTTGAAATGACTGTCTCCTAAATACAGTTCAACAACAGCAGGGGTTTCATAGGGGCTCAAACAGTTCCTGTCAGTCATTATTCGTATTCATTACTCTTTGTACATATCATCAACTCTTCTTTCTTCTTGTTTTCTTCGTTTTTCCCCCACACTTCCCCTGACTATGGCCCCCTCCCGGGGAATCCAAATGACCCATTCATCCAGATCCCCAATTAACCTACTCTGCCCTCATGATCCAGTGTTTACCACCTACTATCATTGGGCTTTGTTCCTCTGGGCTCACAGCCAGAGGCCTACTTTTTCCTTTTAAACAAAAACTTTGAATATGCTGAAAACAATTAAAAATAGATTTAATCTAAAAATCACACATTTAACACCCAGTATTCTTAATCTACAGAAACGTTTGTTCCAACACCTTAGATGATCTGGTTGAGAGAAAACATACATTAGTATCACAATTTTCACTTTACATTCATATTTTCTGAAATAATATTTTCTTGCAAATATTTCTTAAAATAGTACAATCACATTTGCATAATTCATCAATTGCGCTTCTCATCTATCCTCCCCCCTTATGACCATCCCTGGTCATACAACCTAACCACCTCATCTCCACAGCTCCACGGGCAGGGAAAGGCAGACAAACAACCAAGGCGAATTTTATTTATTTTTTTTACACTACTTCCTAGCGTCTAACTCCCTAATCTATGTGTATGACATTCCTCATCCCTGCATAGTCTTAATCTATCCGCCCTTTGTTTGTGCGTCCTACCAAATCAATTGTGCACAAAACAAAGACCATCAGTAGCCTCCGTTCAGTAACTGTCCTGTTTCCCACAGCCCAATTTCACAATTCCCAGAGGATCTTGCTTACACGTATCCTGCTCAGCCCTCAGACCGGCTCCGCCCCCCTCCTTTGTGCCTAGCAGCTAACAGCTGTAGCCATGTGTCAGGCCAGGTTACACGACTCAGGTCTAGTCATCATTTTTGTCCCATGACCACCTGTCCCAGACGGTTCTCATTAGCCTGGACTTTATTCCAAACCTGCGTACCACATCTGTTCACAAAAGTTCAACCTGGCCCCCCTTCAGGGGTTCTGTAGAGGCGGGGGCAAATGTATACAAGAATCCCCTCCCCCCTTTTCGGTAATAACCACTATTGGACTGAAAAGAACCAGGAAACAACTGAAGTTTTACGTTACCGTGCCGTATTCTAATGTAATGTATTCATGTGTCCCGGGCCCTGGATTGTCTCTGCATCCCCCCACCCACTGAGCTGTGAGGAAACAAAAGCACAATGCAAATTTTGATTACACAACAATTTAACAATTTGTAAGAGAAGCCATTTTGACAAATCCACACAAAATGTGCAATGCACTACTTAGCTCTTTCAGACATCCTGTTCCGATGCTTCACAGCCTCTGCCCTCATGGCACTCTCCCCTCTCACCCAGATCATGAAAAGATAGTTGAATACAAAAAAAGAAATCAAACAAAGCCATACATCTCAATAAACACACACCAATCAGTTGTGGCATCCCCACTTGTGAAATATCCATGCATATTTAAAAACGTTAAACGGAATAAAAATAACAAACATAAAACCCATCCACTCAGCTCTCTTAGAAAGAAAAGAAATCTAAAAATGTAAATTCAATACATCATCCATACGTATACTGAGTTCTCAAGCAGTGACTTTAACTTCTAAGACATTCAAAAGAAATAAAATCAAATGAAAGAAATTAAATCAAAATTACCACACCCTCTTTAAAATAAGAAACAAAATAAACTTTGTCATTCAAACAAATGATATGAAACAAAATAAACTCTTTCATTCAAACAAATGATATGAAACAAAATAAACTCTTTCATTCAAACAAATGATACCAAATGATAAGCGATAATAATTCCAGTTTTTTTTTTTATAAACCAAGTGTTTTGATATCCTTCTTATTCTGTTAGACAAGCCAACATTCCTACTATATATTCAACAAATACTAAATGTGGTCTGCTGGTCCTCACAGCTGGTATTTGATCCTGACACAAGATCTAACATCCTGTCTATTGTTAGGCCTTCACCAGATAACAGAAACGTGTTACGACCTGCCGGTTTTCTGGCCACAGTCCTACTACATATTACCTAATGCTTTGATTATTTACGACCTGCTATCAACAGCCTCAATCACTCACTGAAATCAAAAGACACAGACAAAAACCAGACCACACTCAAATCATCCACAGATTACTAGGTAAACACTCAAAGACAAAATTATTCACGCTTGTTTCACTCATGCAAACAAAATGTCATTCCACGCAACGCACAACAAAACACAACACATTAATCATCATTCAATTTTACAAACAATTTGTTAGTTGTTCTTCCTCCTCCCTTTCCTCAACTCTCCTGCTCTCAACTTCAGGCCAATACAGTCTACACTTCACTCCTGCTCCTCTTCCCTCACTTCAAAGATGGACTGGAATCCAGCTTTAATTCAGACCTATCCATGCCTTCCAGTGCACAGACAGACCCAAATATTCCCATACCAAAACAGTTATCATTCATAAGTCATAACCCCAAATGAATGCCTACTTTTTGATTTTATCCTCACTCTTACTCCAACTGTTTCCTGTATTAGCCGCCAACTGTCTCACCCTCCTGTCACCCTCTATGTCCAGCATGCTCACGTCTTGTGTCCCTGTTGTAAAAATACCTCTACTGTTATTTTTCACCAACTGCCCTCTGCAATCTTCACCTCTGACCCCTACTCTTTATCTGGCTGTTTAACTGTAACCATCTAACAACAGGTTTTACCATCCCCCGTGGCTGTGACTTAAATAGCTACTATAAACACCAGTTGCATACCATAAACAACAGGTTTTACCCAAATTGCTATTTATAAAACAACAGATGGACCCCATCCCCCTTTTGCATAAACCCCCCTTGGCATAAAGGCCCTATCTACTCCCTCCGTGAATATAGGCCCCCTGTAAACCATCAAAAGGGTTAATCACACATTTCATCTCCCAGAGGCAAGCCGCCTCTCAGGGTAGAATTAACCTTACATTCCTACAGCCCCCGGGGAAGACTAACCCTCCCCCATAGCCGAATTAACATACAGTTGCCTGTTATTCTAGTCACAGACAGTATCATTTATTCTAAGCACAGAGAAACTATGGAATGAAAGCAATCCCACAGTTATAAAAACATACATCCAATTATTGTAAACAGTGTCATTTAATCATTAAAAAAACATAAATCAAGTCCCCCGCCACTAAATTATCCTCCTTTATGACTGGGCTTGTTCAAACTTCAATGTAACATCAGCCTATGTAAATCAACAGTGCATTAAAGATTTAACAATCTAAACAAGCATAAACACAACATCACTTATCTATACTAAAACATCTTTCAAAACAATTGCACAACCTAAACAGATTTAAAAATGACAATTTAACACAACATTATTTAATGTACAAACACAAGCAGTTCATCAAGGCCACTCGTTTAACACTTTAATCGCTGATGGCGTGTTTAGACGTCATTCCTAGCCATGCTCATTCTGCCGAAGACGCCGTAACTCGTCTTTGATGTCAATATTTCAAAAATCTGTGATCGAAATCATATTTCTCCTCCGGGGTCCTGAGATATACTGCTGATCTCCACTCAACTCTCTAGCGGTTCAAGAGCGCCATCTGGTGGCCGATCGGCAGATCGCCAACAGGAAGTGACTCGTCAAACAGGAAGTGCTCATCCATAAATCGTCCGGGCACTCGCGATCATTAGCAGGACTCTATCTCAACACACTGGATAATCAATCGCTCGCCCTAACTCAATAAACAACGTTATTTGGACGTATATAGTATTATACAACCTGGAAATGGTTCATCAGGATCAACATCCCATAATCGAAAACTATCTACTCCACGCTGATCGTCCAACGGCGCGAGGAAGATACGGTGAGTTTCAACGTTATTTTCTAACGTATTCTATACTAACTGATCTGATGATCATATGACCCACACTAGATGAATGGTATAACGTTGCCCACGGAATTATAAACGCCCCCTCGCCCATCCGGTCAATATCAGATGATACGTAGTAACTTCTAGAAGTACCTCCAGTTGAAATTTTTCATACCGATCGCTACCAAAATGTATTTGATCATCAATATAATGCATTTGGGGCTATAAATCAAGTTCTGAAGAAAGCTGCAGAAAACGATAAAAACATACTTATACTTTAGACCATATTTTAGTATGAATATGTGAATGAAAAAGTATATCGTTGCTACACCCTGAACAATGGATATAGGACATTGAATGGGCCATAATAATGTCAATTTAGCAATAGAATTTAAAAAGTTATAGCCCTGCAAAGAAGGGGAACTTCTCCATAGACAAATAGAGCTGGCTAGGGATGGTAAATTATGAATTTAACCATGGCGATCAAAGTGTTAAGAAATAAAACATTATTTTTACAACACAGCAAAAATATACACTTCTCTTCCTCCGCCATTATGCAACGGAACAAGGCGATAAAAAACTACAACTAAAATGGCCGCTACGGCGCTTCCTGTCAAACCCGGAAGTTGTTCTCTGCCAGCCCGCCGCTGGTGGTCACAAGTTGCATAATGCTATACAGTCTCTACACAAAACACTGTCAACTGTCTCCAGTATAACGCAACCCTACGTCACACGTAGTACAAAATATAATAACGTACGTTCATACAACATGAAAAGAATCATCCGTACCCTGCACATCAGCATCGTTAGCACAGTTAGCCTACTAGCCCCGTTAGTTCAGCTTAGCATAGGTAGCTTAGCTTAGCTTAGCACTAATAGCCAGCTCCCCTTTCCCAAGGGTGCACCGCGGTGGTCTCGCACAGAGCCATACAACATTACAACCGAAGCGTCCTACTTTTGCAAACAACTCTCAATCAACGTTATCATTAAACAATCGCTTCACACCCCAAAATCCCTTATCTACCGCCACCACGCCGCTTCTAATCATAACATTGCACGAGCTCTTATCACGGCGTTACACCCTAAACGCTCATACCAGCTAAGTAGCTAGCCAACATTATTCCGCTCCTCATGTGAGGGTTCAACACACTTCCTGGGATCCGCGCGTTATGTGATGTTCCTATATGCGTTCAAGATCTGCGCATTCATTCAGTCCACTCAGTACTATACCAATCTAACTCTAAACAACTTGCACACGTAAACAATACATTTATAAACCACACACACCCGCATACCTTCATAAACACTACAACAGTCACTCTCCAAACATACTTACAGCTCACATTCGCCATAGTTACACACCAACACCCTCATAAGTGCTCACTTATGTCATCCAAACGTCCAACAACAACAACATAATTTCCTCCTCATAATCATCTCAGCCGGCCGGCTTTAACTCCACACACATCTACGAGCTCACGCAACGATGGTCTAATCGTCCAGATAAACAGCCCTTTCAGCAGGATGCTACTTGGTTATCATTTTTGTAGGTTCCCTACTGCTCTTAGGCAACCAAAAAATGCCCATCCCTTACCCCAAGTTTGAACAAAATCGCAAACTAAAGTCAAAAGCTATATTGTATCACACGGGCTACTTTAGGTGTCGGTCTCAATATTTTAAACATGCTTATCCAACTCCATAACGATTACGACTTTCACTACGTCATCCTTAGCCCGGCGGCTACTTGATTAAAACCAATATCGCAATCCCCTCGGCACCATCCTATTTCGTCTCGACTTTACTGACCATTGTTCAATAAAAGGTATGTAACAACATACTATTGCACCATTTCCTCCACATCTCTCAGCCCGCCTGAGCTCGGCAGGAGACAGATAACGAGGACCTGGTCAAATTAAGTTCCTTCCATTAATACAACCATCATTAGGTGCGAGCCCATCCGCCTCCTTCTCCAGGAGTTCGGACAGCCATACTCATCTATATGTTTTCGGCATCATTCTTGATCCAAACGCAAGGTTGATTTCGAACCCATTTACATCTAAATGTACTCTTTATAGCCCCGTATTGATTCACGACACGTTCAACGGCCGCAATTATCAAACAGTACTATAATCCCACACTATTCCCTAATCCATACTGTAGCATTTCCACACAATATTGGGTTGTATTATTAATCAAGTACCTTTCCCTCCTCTCTTCCATCAGCGCTTCCAACATCTTCTTGAAAGCACGTTCCTGTTCACTTTAATATCTACTCTCCCATCTAGAAACACGTTCCTGGTCTCTTAAACTTCTGTGCGTCCATAGAGAAACACGGTCCTGAGCCTAAACTTCTGTGCCCCTATTTAGCAGCACGGTACTGAACTTAACTTCTGTGCTTCTGTCTAGGATCGCGGTTTTGAGCTTAACTTAAACATCTGTGCTCCATCTAGATTCCGTCTCCTCCGCCAAAACCAGAGTCAATCCTATGATATTGACTTCCTAACCTTGGCCGATACAGAGTTAAACATTTCGGAAGCGCGGTTTTTTAAAGTAATAGAACTCATCTCTGCTCTACCGCCCCACCCCCCTGCACGCAAAAACAACACCCACCCCGGGCCCCAACTGGTGGCTACACGACCAAATACACAACCCCGTTCTCCCCTTTCCAGACAGCAAAACTCTGCACTGCAACACCTTAACCCCGGTCCTTTCTACTGCTTGATCTCAATATGGGTACAATGCAGAACGGGTCTAACAACAGCACCATTTCTGTCGTATATTCTAATCAATATCTAAGGTTATTTACAGTACAATGAGGTTTCTATCTGGAAAGGAAGAAAGATCATAATGGTAGAATGGTCTTCTCTAAACTGTGCAGTCCAGACAATAGAGCTATAGTTAAACTCAACTGATTTATTTTGCCAAAGGGCTCAGAGTGAATTAGAAGGTTGTTGTTTACATACAATGATTATTTCATAGTACATCAAACATGTTTGTACATAGGCTTAATAAGGTTTGCACATCAAACCTAGTATGTACATAAACAGTAGTCATGGTTATCAAATGAAATAGAGAATCTTACTGAGCATTACACATGAGTAAACCTGGTCGACAGATAAGGGATCTGTACATTACTCTAACCTAAACAACAATGGTTTTTCCCATGATTTACTCACATGCAAGACAACAGCATTCTTCTGGATGGGCGGTGGTAGAGACGCAGACCCTCGGGGGCCTGGCCTCCTCTCTCTAACCATACGTTCTCATTTATACTCTGGCCTCAGCCAATAATAGCAGTCTAATATTTTAAAGTGGTCCAATCAGGTTTGTCTTCTGGGGGCTGGTCCGCCCCTGTCTTCCTCCTCATGTGGGCTGGTCTGTGGCCCCAGGGGTGGTCCTATGGCGGCCCCCTCCTTTTTGGCTGTGGCTCCTTGATGAGTTAACAGTTTTTAACACTAGAACCTTTTCTATATTTATGGTTTACAACAAGAGTGAACTGACACTCTATTACCTTCATAACCAGATTGACATTCTACATGACATTTAAGTCTAATAAGTCAGTTACCTTTTTAAATGATATGGTTTAATTAGTTTCAGTCTTAACATTCTGTAAGCACATTCTTCTTGTTATCTAGTTTGGGCTGGCCTGCTGTGGCCCCATTACCATACAGTCCTCAGTCACACGAGTGGGGGTTTGGTTCCTTTGTTCTAAAGAGTTGACCACATTTGCTAGTGTGGGGGTCTCCTAAATACAGTTCAACAACAGCGGGGGTTTCATAGGGGCTCAAACAGTTCCTGTCACGCTAGTATCACCCCTTAGGGCACACCAGACTTTTGCATTATGGTTTTTCTAATTATACACACATTTATTATGAAATGCCAGTCAAGGATACCACAACATCATCCAAAGGTTCAAGCTCCTGGAAGGGAATGTTTACTGTCTGAACCATCACAGGTATGGCATTGGAAAGACTTTCCTTTTGAACGGTATTATGAAAATGGGCATAGCCTAAGCATTCATGTTAGTGCAGGCTAAGCAAGATGCTGGGACCATGGGACACCTGGACATGGGACATTATGGCATGCTTTTTTCAAAAGGGAGAATGTATGAATATTATAATCTATATTGTTGGAAAAAGGTTGTCCAAATTAGAACTTTTCCTGAGATAGTTCAGATTACAACAATTATCTTGAGTTATATGAGTGGAACATTTAGAATCTTAATGCACTGGACCCAGTTGGCTTAGGCCGTAGTGCTTATATTTAGATTAGAAGCTGTATACAATAAACATTATTCTTATACAAGAATCAAGAATCAAGAGGTTTATTTGTCACATACTGTACATACCAGGGCATACAGTGAAATGCGGGTGGTCATGCCCGCTTTGATTGTGCAATAATACAATAATAAAATAGGCATAGAAAAAAAATAAACTGAAAAATGTAAATAGGTAAGACACAAGATATGCATGGTAAAAAAAAAAGACATGCTGAGTTCCTGATAAACTGGTTCCTATATACCGTACACTACTATACTATATACAATTTACAATTTTAACTCTTAATGTGTCTAACCTATACTATTAGTACCTCCTTCCTTTAAAGTGACTTTAAAAATTTTTAAGTGACATTTTGTTTAACTGATTTTTAGCGGTTGCTGTGTGTGTGTGTGTGTGTGTGTGTGTGTGTGTGTGTGTGTGTGTGTGTGTGTGTGTGTGTGTGTGTGTGTGTGTGTGTGTGTGTGTGTGTGTGTGTGTGTGTGTGTGTGTGTGTGTGTGTGTGTGTGTGTGTGTGTGTGTGTGTGTGCGTGCGTGTCTGTCTGTGTGTGCTCTTGTGTATTTGTGAGTGGAGAGTTCAGTGTTCAGTGTTCTGATGGCCTGGGGGAAGAAGCTGAGCCGGAGTCTCTCTGTTCTTGCAACGTGTGACCGTAGGCGCTTTCCTGACCGCAGCAGCTTGAACAGGCTGTGGTTGGGGTGTTTTTTTTTACCATGCATATCTTGTGTCTTACCTATTTAAATTTTTCAGTTTATTTTTTTTCTATGCCTATTTTATTATTGTATTATTGCACAATCAAAGCGGGCATGACCACCCGCATTTCACTGTATGCCCTGGTATGTACAGTATGTGACAAATAAACCTCTTGATTCTTGATTCTTGTATAAGAATAATGTTTATTGTATACAGCTTCTAATCTAAATATAAGCACTACGGCCTAAGCCAACTGGGTCCAGTGCATTAAGATTCTAAATGTTCCACTCATATAACTCAAGATAATTGTTGTAATCTGAACTATCTCAGGAAAAGTTCTAATTTGGACAACCTTTTTCCAACAATATAGATTATAATATTCATACATTCTCCCTTTTGAAAAAAGCATGCCATAATGTCCCATGTCCAGGTGTCCCATGGTCCCAGCATCTTGCTTAGCCTGCACTAACATGAATGCTTAGGCTATGCCCATTTTCATAATACCGTTCAAAAGGAAAGTCTTTCCAATGCCATACCTGTGATGGTTCAGACAGTAAACATTCCCTTCCAGGAGCTTGAACCTTTGGATGATGTTGTGGTATCCTTGACTGGCATTTCATAATAAATGTGTGTATAATTAGAAAAACCATAATGCAAAAGTCTGGTGTGCCCTAAGGGGTGATACTAGCGTGACAGGAACTGTTTGAGCCCCTATGAAACCCCCGCTGTTGTTGAATTGTATTTAGGAGACCCCCACACTAGCAAATGTGGTCAACTCTTTAGAACAAAAGAAACTACACCATTCCCAGTGGAGTGCAATACCCGCTGGAAGGCGTAGGCGGCGGTATTTGCCCTTTTGCGAGCTCAGACCCATTCCCAACGATAACATCAGGCTAGATGGATGGAAATGAATGGATGTCGCTAATAAAAGAAATACCGATTAAAACCCGACTATACTCGTGATTGGCGCTCAAGCGATGGCGAGTTAACCCGACTATCATCGTGACTGGCGCTGAATGAGTTAATAGGCCTCTTTGTTTACGGTTTGATTATTATTATTATTGGTTATTCAGTTTTACTTTTCTGTCCCATAAAATCGCCATACTGTCACCAAATGTGGTCACCAAATGAGACATGTGAGGGAAAAGATCAATTTTAATTAAACAACTCAGATCACACACCACTAAACTGATGAAGCATAGACACAGACATACAACTCATATTTAAAACAATAGCTAACAATAACTATGTCCACATTAGCCTACACATCTACAGTACATTTACATTTAGTCATTTAGAGCTCTGACGCTTTTATCCAAAACGACTTACAAATTGTATTAATATGGAGTGGTATGCACTTATTAAATACCATATATACCATGGAATATATACCATGGAAATGCCAGACCATCTATCAGTTGCATCTATCAAGTAAAGCAATGGATATTGCTTCATTCTGGTCACAGGGTTTTTAGGGTAATATCACCGGTGTGGTGAATTATTAGACTAATGTAACGAAGACCACCGCAACTCTTCCGGTATTTATATTTTGAGCTCATGGAAGAGAGCGGGGGGGGTGGGGGGGGGGGGGGGGGGAGCGTCAAGAGACTCTAATCAAAATTCATTCATTTGATCCCTGCATGCTCTCTCCCCCCCTCGCCCCTCCTTCTCACGAGCTCCATAGAACGCGGAAGTGCAGTGGTCTTATTGGAGGACGAGCGCACTGCCTCCCTCGCTTTCACATCACAGGTCGAGTCGAGTCGGAGCTCATTATACCGCAGTTCCTCCAGGCTATGGCTGCAATGAACTTACATTTATTTTCTATTTGCTTACTGTGTTTATTAACTGCCAAGCATTGTTATGGAAAGAAACCACACCCGCCGAAGCCCCCGAAGCCCTCTTGCCCGTACCCCCCCTCGCAGTGGTGCAGGTCTCTGCAGATAGCAATAGAATGCAAGGTGAGTTTTGAGTGTCTACTTCAAGTTCAAGTTTCAAGTTTTGTTCATATATAAAGTACATGTACGTTACAGTGAAATGCTTGGTTCTGTATGAGCCCCCTGAGAAGTAAAAAGTCCAAACAATATACTAAATATACAATATTCAAACTAAAGTTCATTATGTCTTATGTGTGTCTTTCAGATTAAGAATGCACACATTTCTAAGTGGTTTTATTAACCACATCTTGATGAACATTTTTGGTGAATAAATATACGTTTGCCTCTTCTTTTGAATTCTTTTACTAATCTTGTAGGTATTTTATTTGCATGCATACATTAATTAGTTGTATCCTAATATGCTATAATCTGCTCATCAAAAGACGTGTAATGTATACGGTACAGTACGTTAACATCATGTACACTGTCAGTAAATACTATTATTCCTAAAACATTGTTTTTCGTGGTTTTGAGTTCAGTGGAGTTTAGTTTAGTGACTCAAAGGAAGCCCTTGTCCAACTTTGAATGAGAATCATGCTTTTGAAATTAAGCACCAGAGGTGCTCCATTACCAATAAGGAACATGTGATGTCTCCTCGCCTTCAGTGGATCATACTGTGGATCAGCGGTTCGGTTCCCAAACTGTTTTGGCCGTGCACCCCCTGTCACCTCCCGACCTAGCTGACTGTTAGAAAAAATGGTTGCTGGTCTCCGTGCACAGATTTAATTTTTTATTTTATCTCTTCCCAAGGCGACAATGGATAGGGAATTTCTTTATTTAATTAAAATGTTCACGACAACATGGATGCATGTACTCTCATCATTTAATATCCATAATACTAAAGGTTTGACTAAGATTTGTATGAAATTTTATTGTAAAAAAAAATATATATATATATATATATATATATATATATATATTTTTTTTTTCCACCATTAGCCTTTTCATGTCACGCACCACCTAGAGGGCGCTCGCGCACCACAAGGGGTGCGCGCACCACAGTTTGGGAACCACTGCTGTGGATCATACTGAAGGTGTCTTCTGAATCTCAATATGATTTGAAAGTGAAACTTCAAACGTGAATGCAAAGCTAGTATGTAATTTGAACTATAGACAGCCTTGTGGTTCATCAAATGTCAGCGTGTCATTAAAGCTACACTGTGATTTTTGGGTCAGAAGTTAAACACATGTAAGATATATTAAGTGAATAGACAAACCTTCCCTGGAACACTGTTTGAAGCTCGAGAGCTACTGTACCTAAAAAGTTACACTTTTTCAATCATGTTTACAAAGGCAGCACCCACAATCCTGATTCTGTTTCTCTTATGATGACATGAGAGAATAATTGTAAGAATTGCATGTATAGTAAATGTGTTTTGTAATCTGTAATTGCAGGCTTTGCAGATGTAAACATAATACCTCCCCCAAAAAACCTGTTAAGCCTCGGCCATATTTTCAGAAAATTCGCCTAAAAGTACATACCCAAGTAAATAGAAGATCGCTCCACTTCTCCAAGGGCCATTTGCATGTGCTTGGTATCTAGGGACATCTATGGACAGACATATTGTGTCTGTTACTATGCTTGAGTAAATTGTAATGAACCAAAGGAGAATATAAATTATTATTATTATTCGGTTTTTTTCCATCTTTGACGGTGAATAACATCACGCTAACATTGATCAAAAGGGAAACATTCTGCTCATTCAGCACCTCCTTGAGATCAAGTAAAAATAAATAACTGTATTATGGCCAAGTCATAGGTACATCTATGGTTCGGGCCAAACCTCCTCTTTCCAATGGCAGAGTTAAATCTGGATTTAGTACCACCAGGCGTCGTGAGTGACACGGGCACACAGGGCAGCAAAGACCGCAAATGAAATCTACTGTGGGTAGTACAGTTACTTTTGTATAATGTCCATAGCTCCGTACGGCACGGCCTAAATATTTTGTGGAGTGATGACATAAATAAAGTATTTTCTTCCTATAGGCTATAGTGCACACCAAAGCTACACCAAGTGTTTAGACGGACACATGGAACCCGGATTGTGGCTTCAGTCGGTGGTCTTTTCATCGGTAGGTCCAGAAACAGTGTATGGAGCTGCACGCCACCAGACCCAACGCGGCAGTGCCCCCGGTGGAGGTGACGCTGTACTACGAGAGTCTGTGTCCCGGCTGCAGGGCCTTCATCACCCAGCAGCTGTTCCCCACCTGGACCCTCCTGGCGGACATCATGACGGTCAGCCTGGTGCCCTACGGCAACGCTGAGGTACACTAACCCTGGTCCCTACGGCAACGCTGAGGTACACTAACCACGGTCCCTATGGCAACGCTGAGGTACACTAACCCTGGTCCCTACGGCAACGCTGAGGCACACTAACCACGGTCCCTATGGCAACGCTGAGGTACACTAACCACGGTCCCTATGGCAACGCTGAGGTACACTAACCACGGTCCCTATGGCAACGCTAAGGTACACTAACCACGGTCCCTATGGCAACGCTAAGGTACACTAACCACGGTCCCTATGGCAACGCTGAGGTACACTAACCACGGTCCCTATGGCAACGCTGAGGTACACTAACCACGGTCCCTATGGCAACGCTGAGGTACACTAACCACGGTCCCTACGGCATTGATTTATTGATTGATTGATTGATTGATTGATTGAAAACTTTATTAACAGATTGCAGAATGGGTACAATACAGTACGGCTCAATACATACAATTGTTAAGGGGATGCAGACCAGAGAAAGACTTTCGTCTTGTTTACATCAGGGTCCCCCATTTTCAATTCATCAGGACATATATGACATAAATGACATACAGATAGACAGTACTGCTACATCTATACATTTATGACATACCAGATTTGCAAATACAGTACTGTTTGTGATACAGAAGGAGTCAAGAAAAGGGAGTATATACATTTGATGTAGAAACTGTACATTGGAGGAGGTTGGGTGGGGGGGGTTGGGTACATTGGGATATTGACAACCATACTGGGTAATTTACATTGGAGGTGGTTGGGGGGGGGGGGGGACACTGTATAAACAAGCAAAACTGTACATTGAGGGGGGGGGAGACACTGTACAAACAAGCAGAATTGTACATTGGACTATTGACAAAACCATACTAGGTAAATTACTGTACATTGGAGGGGGTTGGGTTAGGACATTTACAGGGGCCAGTTTTGAATTGCAGTCTCCCGTAGGTGTCCCTTGAGAGAGGTTTTGAAAGTGGGTAGTAATTCACATTCCTTTACAGCTTTGGGTAGGGCGTTCCACATTGATGTGGCATAATTGCGAAACGTGTTTAGTCCCTTATTTGAGCCGAATCTGGGTTTAACATGATTTGTGGAGCTCCCTCTGGTGTTGTGATCGTGGTATTCACTGACCTTTGGGAAGTATTTTGACATGTACATGGGTACCTTGGTCGTGTAGTGTATCTTGTAGACCAGGCCCATTGCAAGTTGCTGTACTCTGTCGTCTACTCTAAGCCATCCTAGGTTGTCAAAGTGGGCAGGGGTGAGGTGGGTTCTAGGAGTCAGGTCAAGCAGTAGTCTGACTAGTTTGTTTTGAGATGTTTGTAATTTGGTTTTTAGTGCCTTTGAGGTGCTTTGGTACCATGAGGTGCAAGCATAGTCGTAGTACCCTTGAATGAGTGCTCCTGCCAGAGTCTTCAGGGTATTCTTGTTTACCAGAGAGGAGATCCGGTACAAGAATCGAGTTCGTTGGTTGACTTTTTTTATTACATTGGATGCCATTTTGTCACAGGAGAGATTAGCCTCTAGGATGGAACCCAGGTAGGTAATTTCATCTTTCCTTGTGACAATATTGTCACCCTCTGTAACTGAGAAGCCGTCGGTCTTGCTGAGTTTGTTATTTGAACCGAAGAGAATGGACTCTGTTTTGCCCATGTGTAATGATAGTTTGTTATCAGCGAGCCATATGCAGATTTTGCCTAGTTCCGAGCTGAGGGTTTTTTCAACCTGTAACTTGTTCTTGTCAGAGACCAGCAGGGCTGAGTCATCCGCAAACAGGAACAAGTTGCAGTCACAAGCTGACGACATGTCATTTGCATAAATTAGGAACAGTAGCGGTCCTAGTATGCTTCCTTGTGGAACACCACAGCTCACTGTGAGGGGGGGGGATAGGGTACCGTTTACCTCCACCATCTGTTCCCTCCCCTCAAGGTAGGATTGCATCCAGCTCACTGATAGACTATCAAAACCAATTGCTTTTAGCTTGTCAATCAGAATGGAGTGATTGACAGTGTCGAAGGCCTTTTGTAGGTCCAGCATGACCATGCCGCAGTATTTGCCCGCGTCCACCTCTTGTTTGATGTGGTCGTTCAAATAGAGGAGGCATGTGTCAGTGGAGTGGGACGTTCTGAAGCCAGATTGTAATTCGTAGATTAGATTTTTTTCCGCTAGGTACTTTTCGACCTGTTCGTAGACTATTTTTTCCATGACTTTCGAGATGGAGGTGAGAATAGAAACAGGGCGGTAGTTGCCTGGGTCTAATTTGCTGCCCTTTTTGTGCAGAGGGGTTACCCTCGCAATTTTGAAGTCCTTGGGGACGTGTCCCTGTTTTATGGAGAGGTTTATTATGTGTGTGATGACTGGGGTGATGGCGGCTGCTGAGTCTCTGAGGAATTTGGAGGGGATGTTGTCATGGCCAGTGGCCTTGTTAGGTTGGAGGGCGCTCAGTTTATTGAGTACCTCATCTGTTGTTACCATTTCCAGCTTGAAGTCGTCCTTGCGGACCCCTAGGTTTTTGTAGTAAGCTACTATGTGTTCTACCCCATAATGCCCTGAGTGGGAGGGTAGTTTGTTTACCAGTGTTGTGGCTATGTTTGTGAAGAAAATGTTTAAGTAATTGGCCACATCCAGCTCGTCTGTGATGAGCGTGTTGTCCGTTTTTATGTTTATGTTTGAGAATCTGGTTTTACGTTTTTTACTGCATCCTAGTTGATTATTGAGTAATTTCCAAAGTTCACGTGGTTTGTTTTTGTTTTCCTCAGTTTTGTCATTGATGAAATTCTTTTTTGCAGTTTTGATCATGGAGTTTACGTCGTTTCTTAGTCTGTTTCTTTCTAGTTTGGGTACCTTGGTCGTGTAGTGTATCTTGTAGACCAGGCCCATTGCAAGTTGCTGTACTCTGTCGTCTACTCTAAGCCATCCTAGGTTGTCAAAGTGGGCAGGGGTGAGGTGGGTTCTAGGAGTCAGGTCAAGCAGTAGTCTGACTAGTTTGTTTTGAGATGTTTGTAATTTGGTTTTTAGTGACTTTGAGGTGCTTTGGTACCATGAGGTGCAAGCATAGTCGTAGTACCCTTGAATGAGTGCTCCTGCCAGAGTCTTCAGGGTATTCTTGTTTACCAGAGAGGAGATCCGGTACAAGAATCGAGTTCGTTGGTTGACTTTTTTTTATTACATTGGATGCCATTTTGTCACAGGAGAGATTAGCCTCTAGGATGGAACCCAGGTAGGTAATTTCATCTTTCCTTGTGACAATATTGTCACCCTCTGTAACTGAGAAGCCGTCGGTCTTGCTGAGTTTGTTATTTGAACCGAAGAGAATGGACTCTGTTTTGCCCATGTGTAATGATAGTTTGTTATCAGCGAGCCATATGCAGATTTTGCCTAGTTCCGAGCTGAGGGTTTTTTCAACCTGTAACTTGTTCTTGTCAGAGACCAGCAGGGCTGAGTCATCCGCAAACAGGAACAAGTTGCAGTCACAAGCTGACGACATGTCATTTGCATAAATTAGGAACAGTAGCGGTCCTAGTATGCTTCCTTGTGGAACACCACAGCTCACTGTGAGGGGGGGGGATAGGGTACCGTTTACCTCCACCATCTGTTCCCTCCCCTCAAGGTAGGATTGCATCCAGCTCACTGATAGACTATCAAAACCAATTGCTTTTAGCTTGTCAATCAGAATGGAGTGATTGACAGTGTCGAAGGCCTTTTGTAGGTCCAGCATGACCATGCCGCAGTATTTGCCCGCGTCCACCTCTTGTTTGATGTGGTCGTTCAAATAGAGGAGGCATGTGTCAGTGGAGTGGGACGTTCTGAAGCCAGATTGTAATTCGTAGATTAGATTTTTTTCCGCTAGGTACTTTTCGACCTGTTCGTAGACTATTTTTTCCATGACTTTCGAGATGGAGGTGAGAATAGAAACAGGGCGGTAGTTGCCTGGGTCTAATTTGCTGCCCTTTTTGTGCAGAGGGGTTACCCTCGCAATTTTGAAGTCCTTGGGGACGTGTCCCTGTTTTATGGAGAGGTTTATTATGTGTGTGATGACTGGGGTGATGGCGGCTGCTGAGTCTCTGAGGAATTTGGAGGGGATGTTGTCATGGCCAGTGGCCTTGTTAGGTTGGAGGGCGCTCAGTTTATTGAGTACCTCATCTGTTGTTACCATTTCCAGCTTGAAGTCGTCCTTGCGGACCCCTAGGTTTTTGTAGTAAGCTACTATGTGTTCTACCCCATAATGCCCTGAGTGGGAGGGTAGTTTGTTTACCAGTGTTGTGGCTATGTTTGTGAAGAAAATGTTTAAGTAATTGGCCACATCCAGCTCGTCTGTGATGAGCGTGTTGTCCGTTTTTATGTTTATGTTTGAGAATCTGGTTTTACGTTTTTTACTGCATCCTAGTTGATTATTGAGTAATTTCCAAAGTTCACGTGGTTTGTTTTTGTTTTCCTCAGTTTTGTCATTGATGAAATTCTTTTTTGCAGTTTTGATCATGGAGTTTACGTCGTTTCTTAGTCTGTTTCTTTCTAGTTTGGGTACCTTGGTCGTGTAGTGTATCTTGTAGACCAGGCCCATTGCAAGTTGCTGTACTCTGTCGTCTACTCTAAGCCATCCTAGGTTGTCAAAGTGGGCAGGGGTGAGGTGGGTTCTAGGAGTCAGGTCAAGCAGTAGTCTGACTAGTTTGTTTTGAGATGTTTGTAATTTGGTTTTTAGTGCCTTTGAGGTGCTTTGGTACCATGAGGTGCAAGCATAGTCGTAGTACCCTTGAATGAGTGCTCCTGCCAGAGTCTTCAGGGTATTCTTGTTTACCAGAGAGGAGATCCGGTACAAGAATCGAGTTCGTTGGTTGACTTTTTTTATTACATTGGATGCCATTTTGTCACAGGAGAGATTAGC
The DNA here is from genome assembly GCF_963971535.1 of Notolepis coatsorum. Lineage (NCBI taxonomy): Eukaryota > Metazoa > Chordata > Actinopteri > Aulopiformes > Paralepididae > Notolepis > Notolepis coatsorum. Next base: position 53,943,445 of record NC_140171.1, on the reverse strand, counting down.
CTCTAGGATGGAACCCAGGTAGGTAATTTCATCTTTCCTTGTGACAATATTGTCACCCTCTGTAACTGAGAAGCCGTCGGTCTTGCTGAGTTTGTTATTTGAACCGAAGAGAATGGACTCTGTTTTGCCCATGTGTAATGATAGTTTGTTATCAGCGAGCCATATGCAGATTTTGCCTAGTTCCGAGCTGAGGGTTTTTTCAACCTGTAACTTGTTCTTGTCAGAGACCAGCAGGGCTGAGTCATCCGCAAACAGGAACAAGTTGCAGTCACAAGCTGACGACATGTCATTTGCATAAATTAGGAACAGTAGCGGTCCTAGTATGCTTCCTTGTGGAACACCACAGCTCACTGTGAGGGGGGGGGATAGGGTACCGTTTACCTCCACCATCTGTTCCCTCCCCTCAAGGTAGGATTGCATCCAGCTCACTGATAGACTATCAAAACCAATTGCTTTTAGCTTGTCAATCAGAATGGAGTGATTGACAGTGTCGAAGGCCTTTTGTAGGTCCAGCATGACCATGCCGCAGTATTTGCCCGCGTCCACCTCTTGTTTGATGTGGTCGTTCAAATAGAGGAGGCATGTGTCAGTGGAGTGGGACGTTCTGAAGCCAGATTGTAATTCGTAGATTAGATTTTTTTCCGCTAGGTACTTTTCGACCTGTTCGTAGACTATTTTTTCCATGACTTTCGAGATGGAGGTGAGAATAGAAACAGGGCGGTAGTTGCCTGGGTCTAATTTGCTGCCCTTTTTGTGCAGAGGGGTTACCCTCGCAATTTTGAAGTCCTTGGGGACGTGTCCCTGTTTTATGGAGAGGTTTATTATGTGTGTGATGACTGGGGTGATGGCGGCTGCTGAGTCTCTGAGGAATTTGGAGGGGATGTTGTCATGGCCAGTGGCCTTGTTAGGTTGGAGGGCGCTCAGTTTATTGAGTACCTCATCTGTTGTTACCATTTCCAGCTTGAAGTCGTCCTTGCGGACCCCTAGGTTTTTGTAGTAAGCTACTATGTGTTCTACCCCATAATGCCCTGAGTGGGAGGGTAGTTTGTTTACCAGTGTTGTGGCTATGTTTGTGAAGAAAATGTTTAAGTAATTGGCCACATCCAGCTCGTCTGTGATGAGCGTGTTGTCCGTTTTTATGTTTATGTTTGAGAATCTGGTTTTACGTTTTTTACTGCATCCTAGTTGATTATTGAGTAATTTCCAAAGTTCACGTGGTTTGTTTTTGTTTTCCTCAGTTTTGTCATTGATGAAATTCTTTTTTGCAGTTTTGATCATGGAGTTTACGTCGTTTCTTAGTCTGTTTCTTTCTAGTTTGAGTTCAGTCACGTGGGCTTGGAGTTCACTGCTCGTGCTTTTGGTAAGCTTTGACTGACTTTTACGAAACTCAGAGCATTTTTTGTCTCTGGTTTTCATAGCGGCCAGTATTTCGGAGTGCATCCACGGCTCAGCGCGATTTTTTACCCTGGTGGTTCTTAGGGGGGCCATGTTGTTTAGTATTGTTGAAAATTTGGTTTTGAAACCAAGCCATGTTTCTTCAACCAATGTACCATTGAGTTCATCTGACCAGTCCAGACTCTCCAGTTCAAGGTTAAAGGCCTCGCTAGAGTAGGTTTTGAGGTCTCTAGATGTGACTGTTTTGTGGCAGCCAGCCTTTTGTTTTAGCTTTTTGCGGGTACAGAATATCATATAATGATCACTTAACCCGCATGCTATAACCCCTTTATTGGAGATCTTGGACTTGGATCTTGGACTTGGCAACGCTGAGGTACACTAACCACGGTCCCTACGGCAACGCTGAGGTACACTAACCACGGTCCCTACGGCAACGCTGAGGTACACTAACCACGGTCCCCACGGCAACGCTGAGGTACACTAACCACGGTCCCTATGGCAACACTGAGGTACACTAACCACGGTCCCTACGGCAACGCTGAGGTACACTAACCACGGTCCCCACGGCAACGCTGAGGTACACTAACCACGGTCCCTATGGCAACGCTGAGGTACACTAACCACGGTCCCCACGGCAACGCTGAGGTACACTAACCCTGGTGCCCTACGGCAACGCTGAGGTACACTAACCACGGTCCCTACGGCAACGCTGAGGTACACTAACCACGGTCCCTACGGCAACGCTGAGGTACACTAACCACGGTCCCTACGGCAACGCTGAGGTACACTAACCACGGTCCCCACGGCAACGCTGAGGTACACTAACCACGGTCCCTATGGCAACACTAAAGTACACTAACCACGGTCCCTACGGCAACACTAAGGTACACTAACCATGGTCCCTATGGCAACGCTGAGGTACACTAACCCTGGTGCCCTACGGCAACGCTGAGGTACACTAACCACGGTCCCCACGGCAACGCTGAGGTACACTAACCACGGTCCCCACGGCAACGCTGAGGTACACTAACCACGGTCCCTATGGCAATGCTGAGGTACACTAACCACGGTCCCTATGGCAACACTGAGGTACACTAACCACGGTCCCTATGGCAACGCTGAGGTACACTAACCACGGTCCCTACGGCAACGCTGAGGTACACTAACCACGGTCCCTATGGCAACACTGAGGTACACTAACCACGGTCCCTACGGCAACGCTGAGGTACACTAACCACGGTCCCTATGGCAACGCTGAGGTACACTAACCACGGTCCCTATGGCAACACTGAGGTACACTAACCACGGTCCCTACGGCAACACTGAGGTACACTAACCACGGTCCCTACGGCAATGCTGAGGTACACTAACCACGGTCCCTATGGCAACACTGAGGTACACTAACCCTGGTGCCCTACGGCAACGCTGAGGTACACTAACCACGGTCCCTATGGCAACGCTGAGGTACACTAACCACGGTCCCCACGGCAACGCTGAGGTACACTAACCACGGTCCCTACGGCAACGCTGAGGTACACTAACCACGGTCCCTATGGCAACGCTGAGGTACACTAACCACGGTCCCTATGGCAACGCTGAGGTACACTAACCACGGTCCCTATGGCAACGCTGAGGTACACTAACCACGGCCCCTACGGCAACGCTGAGGTACACTAACCACGGTCCCCACGGCAACGCTGAGGTACACTAACCACGGTCCCCACGGCAACGCTGAGGTACACTAACCACGGTCCCTATGGCAACGCTGAGGTACACTAACCACGGTCCCTATGGCAACGCTGAGGTACACTAACCACGGTCCCTACGGCAACGCTGAGGTACACTAACCACGGTCCCTATGGCAACGCTGAGGTACACTAACCATGTAGAAATGTAGGACGGTGCAAAAGGAAAAGGAAATCAAGCAGAAATACCTGCTCATCTTTACCTGACCAGGCAAAAACAATTATAGTCCAGTATGAGTTGTCTACAAAAATACACCACAGTCAAACACGACCAATCTGTAGCCGTCGACCAAAAACACACTTCTTCAATCAATATCTGAAATGGAAGAGAAAAAAACTTCTACTATCATGCACTCTTCCACTAATTAATACTAATATGTCTCTACTACTCTGCACTCAACACTGCAGTGCCCAAGTGTCAGCACTGTTTGATGAACATTGTTACTCAGCTGAAAGAGTTGTGCCCTTCCTGCTGACCTGTCGTACAGGACCTGTACAGTAAGTCGCTTTGGGTAAAAGCGTTCAGCTAAATTACTAAATGTAAATTTTATATCGATGGCTGAAACGCAAAACCTCCTATCTGAACATTTCCCTTTTTTGAGAAAACAAAAAAAACATGTTGTTTTCTTGCAGAATGCAATTTCTTTTAAAGGATACCCAATACAAATACAATACACCGCTGTTGGCTTTTGGAAAATATCTTGCAGACAGATTGAATAGGTCTGGAATAGGAGGTTTCTCATCATCAAAAGTGAAATCAGAAAATCTGAAATTTAGCAAATACCCTGTATGAGGTTTTGTGGTTCAGCCATCGATATGTACTTTGAAATGGAAAGACCTTTGGAGAGTTTTGACTCGTGATTGCTTTTGTTCCAGGAGGTTCCGTCTGCACCGTCTCCCTTCTCTTGTCAACACGGAGAGCCCGAATGCCTGGGGAACATGGTTGAGGTTTGTATGCTAACTGTTTCATGGTGTTATCAGCCATGCTGCCGCTTGTCTTTATCTCAACCAGGCAGCACGCCTGCCGACATAATGCTTTTGGTCGGTTGAGTGTGTGTGTGTGCGTGCTCTTGTTGTATATTTTGAAGAAAAGATGCAGTTTCAACAAACTTTATTGAATACAGGCATCTTAATAATTTCTGCAGAAGAATGAATGAGTTCACAACACAACCAAACTCAGAACTGTCCCTAGAGAGTGAACTGAACTCTTACAAGAACACGCTCCCTAGAGAGTGAACTGAACTCTTACAAGAACACGCTCCCTAGAGAGTGAACTGAACTCTTAAAGAACACGCTCCCTAGAGAGTGAACTGAACTCTTAAAGAACACGGTCCCTAGAGAGTGAACTGAACTCTTACAAGAACACGCTCCCTAGAGAGTGAACTGAACTCTTACAAGAACGCGCTCCTAGAGAGTGAACTGAACTCTTACAAGAACACGCTCCCTAGAGAGTGAACTGAACTCTTAAAGAACACGCTCCTAGAGAGTGAACTGAACTCTTACAAGAACACGCTCCCTAGAGAGTGAACTGAACTCTTAAAGAACACGCTCCCTAGAGAGTGAACTGAACTCTTACAAGAACACGCTCCCTAGAGAGTGAACTGAACTCTTACAAGAATGCGCTCCCTAGAGAGTGAACTGAACTCTTAAAGAACACGCTCCCTAGAGAGTGAACTGAACTCTTAAAGAACACGCTCCCTAGAGAGTGAACTGAACTCTTAAAGAACACGCTCCCTAGAGAGTGAACTGAACTCTTACAAGAACGCGCTCCCTAGAGAGTGAACTGAACTCTTAAAGAACACGCTCCCTAGAGAGTGAACTGAACTCTTAAAGAACACGCTCCCTAGAGAGTGAACTGAACTCTTAAAGAACACGCTCCTAGAGAGTGAACTGAACTCTTAAAGAACACGCTCCCTAGAGAGTGAACTGAACTCTTAAAGAACACGCTCCCTAGAGAGTGAACTGAACTCTTACAAGAACACGCTCCCTAGAGAGTGAACTGAACTCTTACAAGAACACGCTCCTAGAGAGTGAATTGAACTCTTACAAGAACACGCTCCTAGAGAGTGAACTGAACTCTTACAAGAACACGCTCCCTAGAGAGTGAACTGAACTCTTACAAGAACACGCTCCCTAGAGAGTGAACTGAACTCTTACAAGAACACGCTCCCTAGAGAGTGAACTGAACTCTTAAAGAACACGCTCCCTAGAGAGTGAACTGAACTCTTACAAGAACGCGCTCCCTAGAGAGTGAACTGAACTCTTAAAGAACACGCTCCCTAGAGAGTGAACTGAACTCTTACAAGAACACGCTCCCTAGAGAGTGAACTGAACTCTTAAAAGAACACGCTCCCTAGAGAGTGAACTGAACTCTTACAAGAACACGCTCCCTAGAGAGTGAACTGAACTCTTACAAGAACACGCTCCCTAGAGAGTGAACTGAACTCTTAAAGAACACGCTCCCTAGAGAGTGAACTGAACTCTTAAAAAGAACACGCTCCCTAGAGAGTGAACTGAACTCTTAAAGAACACGCTCCTAGAGAGTGAACTGAACTCTTACAAGAACACGCTCCCTAGAGAGTGAACTGAACTCTTACAAGAACACGCTCCCTAGAGAGTGAACTGAACTCTTAAAGAACACGCTCCCTAGAGAGTGAACTGAACTCTTACAAGAACACGCTCCTAGAGAGTGAACTGAACTCTTACAAGAACACGCTCCTAGAGAGTGAACTGAACTCTTAAAGAACACGCTCCCTAGAGAGTGAACTGAACTCTTACAAGAACACGCTCCCTAGAGAGTGAACTGAACTCTTAAAGAACACGCTCCCTAGAGAGTGAACTGAACTCTTACAAGAACACGCTCCTAGAGAGTGAACTGAACTCTTAAAGAACACGCTCCCTAGAGAGTGAACTGAACTCTTAAAGAACACGCTCCTAGAGAGTGAACTGAACTCTTACAAGAACACGCTTCCTAGAGAGTGAACTGAACTCTTACAAGAACACGCTCCCTAGAGAGTGAACTGAACTCTTAAAGAACACGCTCCCTAGAGAGTGAACTGAACTCTTAAAGAACACGCTGTATACTTTTGGACAGTGTCACAATGTAAGACAACTCCTTGAGTTATTTGTTCCTATAGACCTGTTCGCTGTCTACAAACATACCGTGTTCGAGCCAATCAGCAATACCAACTGAGTCATGTGACTAAGTTGCCCCGGACCTGCGCGAGCGGCTGCGCTAAAATAATACGACGGGGCTCTATGGAGAAACCATGACACTCCCCTGACTAACAGTATAATGGAGCTCTATGGAGAAACCATGACACTCCCCTGACTAACAGTATAATGGAGCTCTATGGAGAAACCATGACACTCCCCTGACTAACAGTATAATGGAGCTCTATGGAGAAACCATGACACTCCCCTGACTAACAGTATAATGGAGCTCTATGGAGAAACCATGACACTCCCCTGACTAACAGTATAATGGAGCTCTATGGAGAAACCATGACACTCCCCTGACTAACAGTATAATGGAGCTCTATGGAGAAACCATGACACTCCCCTGACTAACAGTATAATGGAGCTCTATGGAGAAACCATGGCACTCCCCTGACTAACAGTATAATGGAGCTCTATGGAGAAACCATGACACTCCCCTGACTAACAGTATAATGGAGCTCTATGGAGAAACCATGACACTCCCCTGACTAACAGTATAATGGAGCTCTATGGAGAAACCATGACACTCCCCTGACTAACAGCATAATGGAGCTCTATGGAGAAACCATGACACTCCCCTGACTAACAGTATAATGGAGCTCTATGGAGAAACCATGACACTCCCCTGACTAACAGTATAATGGAGCTCTATGGAGAAACCATGACACTCCCCTGACTAACAGTATAATGGGGCTCTATGGAGAAACCATGACACTCCCCTGACTAACAGTATAATGGAGCTCTATGGAGAAACCATGACACTCCCCTGACTAACAGTATAATGTAGCTCTATGGAGAAACCATGACACTCCCCTGACTAACAGTATAATGTAGCTCTATGGAGAAACCATGACACTCCCCTGACTAACAGTATACTGGAGCTCTATGGAGAAACCATGACACTCTCCTGACTAACAGTATAATGGAGCTCTATGGAGAAACCATGACACTCCCCTGACTAACAGTATAATGGAGCTCTATGGAGAAACCATGACACTCCCCTGACTAACAGTATAATGGAGCTCTATGGAGAAACCATGACACTCCCCTGACTAACAGTATAATGGAGCTCTATGGAGAAACCATGACACTCACCTGACTAACAGTATAATGGAGCTCTATGGAGAAACCATGACACTCACCTGACTAACAGTATAATGGAGCTCTATGGAGAAACCATGACACTCACCTGACTAACAGTATAATGGATCTCTATGGAGAAACCATGACACTCACCTGACTAACAGTATAATGGAGCTCTATGGAGAAACCATGACACTCACCTGACTAACAGTATAATGGAGCTCTATGGAGAAACCATGACACTCCCCTGACTAACAGTATAATGGAGCTCTATGGAGAAACCATGACACTCCCCTGACTAACAGTATAATGGAGCTCTATGGAGAAACCATGGCACTCCCCTGACTAACAGTATAATGGGGCTCTATGGAGAAACCATGACACTCCCCTGACTAACAGTATAATGGAGCTCTATGGAGAAACCATGACACTCCCCTGACTAACAGTATAATCTCTATGGAGAAACCATGACACTCCCCTGACTAACAGTATAATGGAGCTCTATGGAGAAACCATGACACTCCCCTGACTAACAGTATAATGGAGCTCTATGGAGAAACCATGACACTCCCCTGACTAACATTATAATGGAGCTCTATGGAGAAACCATGACACTCCCCTGACTAACAGTATAATGGAGCTCTATGGAGAAACCATGACACTCCCCTGACTAAAAGTATAATGGAGCTCTATGGAGAAACCATGACACTCCCCTGACTAACAGTATAATGGAGCTCTATGGAGAAACGATGACACTCCCCTGACTAACAGTATAATGGAGCTCTATGGAGAAACCAGGACACTCCCCTGACTAACAGTATAATGGAGCTCTATGGAGAAACCATGACACTCCCCTGACTAACAGTATAATGGAGCTCTATGGAGAAACCATGGCACTCCCCTGACTAACAGTATATTGGAGCTCTATGGAGAAACCATGACACTCCCCTGACTAACAGTATAATGGAGCTCTATGGAGAAACCATGACACTCCCCTGACTAACAGTATAATGGAGCTCTATGGAGAAACCATGACACTCCCCTGACTAACAGTATAATGGAGCTCTATGGAGAAACCATGACACTCCCCTGACTAACAGTATAATGGAGCTCTATGGAGAAACCATGGCACTCCCCTGACTAACAGTATAATGGAGCTCTATGGAGAAACCATGACACTCCCCTGACTAACAGTATAATGGAGCTCTATGGAGAAACCATGACACTCCCCTGACTAACAGTATAATGGAGCTCTATGGAGAAACCATGACACTCCCCTGACTAACAGTATAATGGAGCTCTATGGAGAAACCATGACACTCCCCTGACTAACAGTAGTTTCAAACAAAAACGTCTGGATGTAATTTTGCCAAATCAGCCCGGCTGTGAGTGTGAGTCTTCGACCTTTTATATCTAGCTTTGGCATGGATTGATTATTTTAGATCGCTAGCATGGCTAACAAATGCAAATAATATTGTAGTCTGCCCCATTGTGCTGACCAGGATTACGTTCCTTTCTGCTGCTGTGATGCGCGCCCACACTGAGTCTGACGTATACGGAAAACAGGTCTATAGACACAGCAACTGGCCTTAGTTGTGCCGGTTCAAAGGTCATTGCGGTAAGAAATTCTCTTATTCCAGTAGTGGAAAGGCAAATACATTTTCATGTGACCTAGGAGAAATGTTGTCCTCAAGTTCCCCCAGGGACAAATCTGTCTAAGTCTGCAGAAAGAGAGATAGACTTACCTGACCAGGCAGAAACAATTATGGTCCAGTATGAGTTGTCTACAAAAATACACCACGCTTTATATCTCGTACACTACTGGGCTGTTCAACCTAACATTAGTTGTGCATGCTGACAGCAGCCCAAGGACCTGCATGCTTGAATACTTTTCACACCAGTCAACAACAACTGTTTTATTTGTTTAATTTCCATCATTGTACTCTCTCTCTGTCTGTCTCTCTCTGTCTGTCTCTCTCTCTCTCTCTCTCTCTCTCTCTCTCTCTCTCTCTCTCTCTCTCTCTCTCTCTCTCTCTCTCTCTCGCTCTCTCTCGCTCTCTCTCTCTCTCTCTCTCGCTCTCTCCTTCACTGTGCTCTCTCCTTCACTGTGCACCACAGGTCATGCTAACTATGTAGCTACTGGTAGTTTTGTTGTTAGCAACGTGCTAACTGCTACTACTTCTCAACATATGAGAGGTGTCATTAGGAAAATACTTGGCAGTCCGCTGTTTCATTTACACGGCAATATTTAGCGGAGGTACACTGTCAAAGAGCAAGAGAGCAAGTATCAATCCCACTACGAGGATCCACGTTTAACATTGGGCATTAGCTAACTAGTGCGGCCTGCCCAGCGGTAACGATTTAGGATCATCTAAGTCTGCGGCTGAGAGCAGAGCCACGCACCGGTCACACGGCCACGCACCGTTCACACGGTGGAAACAACGATGCTGCTGACCGAAACCCATCACAAATATCTTCAATGATACAGTATGTCAGCACTGTGAGTTTGTAGAAATAACCCACAATTTCTGTAGAGGCAGCTGTAGCCTAACTGGGGTGTAGAAATAGGCGGCCGGGTAGCACAGCGGACTAAGCGTCTGTCTACCACCGCAGAGACACTGTCAGCGGTGCCTCCGGCTTGGTCGGTCGTCATACTGACTCAATAGGCAGAGTCAGCGGGTGGGAAGCCGGCGGGGTGTGTATCCTGGTCGTTGCAAACAGCGACTCCTACAGGTCGGTCAGGGCATCTGCACAGCGAGGGAGGGAACTGGTGAAGGTAGTGTGACCCTCCCACGCGTTACACTTCACCAATGAGAGTCCTCGCTGTCAGGTGAAAAGAGGCTGCTGGCTGTCTCCTATGTATCGGAGGAAGTATGTGATAGACTTCAGGGCTCCCTAGACCGGCAAGTAGGGGGAAAATGCGAGCAACAACCAGGAAGGGGAGGGGGGAATTGGCATAATGACTAAATTGGGATGGGAGAAAAATACAGAAAAATAGGAGGAGAAAAAGTGGATAAAAAAAATTAAAAGTACCCAGAAATTATACTTAAAGGCCAACTTGCAGGTTAAACCCTACTCTGCAATTATGGGTAGTTTACATCATTGTTATCTAATTTAATTATTTATGTTTTTTCCATTTGACGCCGGAAATGCCACTCAGAAAGGGTTAAAAAGGTCCACGCACGAATAACATGCACGGAGCGAATCAAAAAGCTTATCAGACGCGAGCACGGCCATGACGTCACTTCAGGCAACTTATGCCTGTCCGGGTCATAGTACTACTGGGTACTGGCTATATGGCTATATGGCTATATGGCTCCTGCTAACGTTAGCATTATGTCTACTGTTGTGAACCATTTTAAATCGGGCCATGCAAAATAGTTTGGGGAACAAGTAAAATGTGCAGGTCCTCTGTGTGCACTGCACACACATCATGCTGGCTAGCAAGCTACACATCCCGTCATGTTGATACGATAATAGCCCCTTTAGCCCCACTCGGTGCATCAGTCACGATAGCTATGAGCTAACTAACGTTACAAGCTCAAACAACTTATAACTACTACTATTGTCGTGTCCATAAGTTCCCTGGCAGAATACTTGTGAGGACAAAGGTATACAAAGAGGAGAGAACCATTTTAAATCGGGCATTGTTATGAGTTTCGAGAATTCTGGCTACCAAGCTAAGCTAAGCTACGTTAGCTAACTTAGCTAGCTACTAACGTTATATACACAATATGTACAACGACACAATGATTTACATTATTACAAATATGGTAACGTGGTTGTGGCTTTTACAAATAGCGGTTCGCTTTAGAGATGAATGGCTATGATCCTGGAGCAATAGTGTTGTTAGGTGAACCAGATACATTTTCATTCATCACTCCTCGGCTAGTAGTAGCAAGGCTCTCTGCTTCCTGCCACTACCTGCCTGTGACTCTCAGAGCCCCTCGCTGCCCTGCACCTCACGTGACGTCAGCATTAAGATGACACACGCACGTTATTGATCCAAGTATTAAAATATGCATGTGCGTGGAGCTTGTGGTTTGGTTGACAAAATGTTTGATAAAAACGCTAAAACTGGGTCAATTTCGATAATTTTTTCCCCCCTCTTCATGAAAGTCAGCGTTGGCCTAGTCACATTGTTTATTGAACAAAAATACAACCTGCAAGTTGGCCTTTAAGTGAAAGTATGGGTACAGTCTCAAAATCGTACTCAAGTAAAAGTCAGAGTATCTGGCTAAAAACACACTTGAGTAAAAGTAAAAAAGTTTCTACTTTTAAATGTACTTAAAGGAAAACTCCAACATTTTGGGAAATTAGCTTATTTAACATCTTCCCTGGAGTTAGACAAGAAGATACATACCTTTTTTGTCTCTCTGCATGCATTAGGCTTAGGGAACGCCCGCACCGTTAGCGTAGCTTAGCTTCATCACTGGAAGTGGGTCAGACCTTTACCCTGAAGTTCCCTACAGTCCCCTACAGTCACGAAATACACTCAAAATACAACTCCAAAACGTTCCTGTAAACATGTTGTGACCTGTGTATTTACCACGTGGAGAAATACAAAATTATTGAATTCGACATTTACGTTTTCTAAGCAAATATACTCTGAATTTTCTTTTGCCGAACCACTCCTCTCTGGGCTCAGTGATTTCACGTCAGCAGTGCTACTTTCTAACGTCGAGGTCAGTGTTTGTTTACATTTTCATGTCATTCAAATAGGGCTGTCAGTTTATCGCGTTAATTAGATTAATTAATTACACAGCAAATAATCGCGTTATGAAAATTAACTCAAAATTAATTACAAAAAAGTTTTTTTTTTTTTTTTTTTTTTTATAATAATATTTTTTTTGTATCTCATTCATTCCATAAGCATGTAGAATACACATTTACAGTTTTTTTTTTAATATGGTCCATTTGCATGTTCTTGGTATCTGATTCTAGGGACATCTATGAATCTCAGGGAATGTATTCCCAGTGTCAGAAATACTGTGGGCTAGATCCACAAAGAATGGATTGTACGGTGCAAGTTGCACCCTTACTTACAATTCATTATGAATTGAAAATGGGGGACCCTGATGTAAACAAGACGAAAGTCTTTCTCTGGTCTGCATTCCCTTAACAATTGTGTGTATTGAGCCGTACTGTATTGTACCCATTCTGCAATCTGTTAATAACATTTTCATTCAATCAATCAATCTGCGCTGTGATTGATTGAATGAACATTTTATTTTGAGTAAATTGTAATGAACCAAATGAGAATATCAATAAATCTTTTTTTTTATCTTTGACTGTGAATAACACCATGCTCAAATTGACCAGACCTGAAAAATCTAAGCAAATTAATAGATGGAAGATGATTAAACAGAAGGTTTTGTAGATACAGTACTGAATTCTGCCATCCGGTCACATGCAATTTGAAATATGATTATAGAATATAGAATATGAGGCATAAAATGGTAATGCGATTAAAATGCGATTAATTAGATTAATTAATTACAAATCCTGTAATTAATTAGATTAATTTTTTTAATCGCCTGACAGCACTACATTCAAAGGATCCGAACCGATCGAGCCCAGCTCTCCGCATTGCATTCAGCTTTGCTGGTCGTTCATACTAATACATTTGGCAGTATTAGGGGGTGGGAAGCTGATGGGTGGGGATCGGACATTGTGGACAGCGACTCCTACAGGTCGGTTGGTGCGCCTGCGCAGTAGAATCAGGAAGCGATGGGGGCGGCGCCCCTCCAAAGCACTGACCCCAGACGCTGAAAGATCACGCTGTGCAGGTGAAAAGATGCGACGGCTGCTACCTCAAGTACCGGAGGGGACTCGTGCAATGTATGGCTTCGTCCACATTACAGCCGGCTTGTGGGAGGCATGAAACAGCGTTCGAGACAGGGGAGGGTAGAATTGGACGATACGAAATTGGGATGGGAGAAAAATAGAAATTGGGAGAAAAAGTAGATAAAAAAAAAAAAGGATCCGAACCGATTGAAGTTTATGGATACCATGACTGTGGTAAGTTTTAAGGGGCTAGCGTTACACAATAAATGAGTTATAATAATACCACAAGTGTGGATTCACTCGCCCAAACCCTGTAGCCGTGCGTCGCAGTCATGAAAGGGGCTAACTAGGTCGATAGTCCAGCAACGTTGTGACTGTCCTATTCATCAATCTCACAATATTCGCTAACGTTAGACAGATGGAATACAGCCTTCCATCTAAAAACATAAATGAAAACTTACCACAGTCATCCACTGAGCGCAGCCTTCTAGTTTAATGTGGATTCATATTTGTTTTCCACAGGCATGTATCATTCATTTCGCAGGCAAATCAGCATTTCAAGTCATCTACTGCATGGAATCGGCAGCTAATGTTCTCAACGCTGCCCAACCTGTGAGTACTGAACTGGGATTGTTACACTGCATTTTGACAAGCATTTTCTTTTCCAAAACCTAACATGGCACCTAGTTTTTTGTTTGATACGGATAGGATAAGATAGGATAAGATAAGATAAGATAAGATAAGACGTTCCTTTATTGATCTTGGGGAAATCTTCCCTTGGGGAAATGCAGGCATCATAGCAGCATGGGGGAGGGGAGGTACAGGTATGGGCAGGGTAACAGCAGCATGGGGGAGGGGAGGTACAGGTATGGGCAGGGTAACAGCAGCATGGGGGAGGGGAGGTACAGGTAGGGGCAGGGTAACAGCAGCATGGGGGAGGGGAGGTACAGGTAGGGGTACAGTAGAAAAAGTTAAAATAAGCAGTGTAAACAATATGATTATAACTCTGAATATAAGCATATGAGCAAGTAGGCAGTGTGATCAAAGGTGCAGGTGAGGGTCTATATGCCCTATCAGTTATATTATACAATAAATATGGTTACAATAAACACTAAATATATACTATGATAAGTAACGTACACAGTATACACAGGTGCAGTATACATAAGGTACCCTTGATACAGTGTGTCAGAGTGTCCTCTAATATCTCTTTATTGGTACATGAGTAGGATAGCTTACATTATTAATGCTATCATTAATGGTAAATGGTGCTTTTATCCAAAGCGCTTTACAATTTTGTTCCTCACATTTTTACCGATTCACTCGCACGTTCACACGCCGACCTGCTCATCGGGAGCAGTGAGGCATTAAGTGTCTTGCTCAAGGAAACTTCGACACGCTGCCTGGGAGGAGTGGGAATCGAACCGGGAACCTCCGGATTACGAGACAACTGCTCTACCTCCTGAGTTTATTTATCATAAGCATAAATATCACATTAGAGACATTGAAGGTATGTGAACACAGACACATCTTAGGGAGGTGCCAGTTCACAGAGAGTTCTTTGTTCAAGTTAACTTAAGACGCATTCCTAAGAAGATACTAAATGATCTGGTTACACCAACATGTACCCCGAGGTTGGGACATCTGGTCAGTTCGACCAGGAAAACCATATTTTAAACCTAACTCCCATTGGTGACTTCTCCATGCTTGCACCTCATGGTACCAAAGCACCTCAAAGGCGCTAAAAACAAGATTACAAACATCTCAAAACAAACTGGTCAGACTACTGCTTGACCTGACTCCTAGAACCCACCTCACCCCTGCCCACTTTGACAACCTAGGATGGCTTAGAGTAGACGACAGAGTACAGCAGCTTGCAATGGGCCTGCTCTACAAGATACACTACCCATGGTACCCATGTACATGTCAAAATACTTCCCAAAGGTCAGTGAATACCACGATCACAACACCAGAGGGAGCTCCACAAATCATGTTAAACCCAGATTCGGCTCAAACAAGGGACTAAACACGTTTCGCAATTATGCCACATCAATGTGGAACGCCCTACCCAAAGCTGTAAAGGAATGTGAATCCCTACCGACATTCAAAACCGCTCTTAAAGAGCACCTACGGGAGGCTGCAATTCGAAACTGGCCCCTGTAAATGTCCTAACCCAACCCCCTCCAATGTACAGTAAATGTCCTAACCCAATAATACACGAGACCCTCTTCTTGGGACCAAGTAAGGTTTCGTCGATAATCCAAAGTACAGTTACCCCCCCACCCCACCTACCCACGACTGACGACTGACCAAGCCAGAGGTACCGCTGACAGCTGGATTCGATCCCAGAGTCTCTGCGGTGGTAGGCGAGTGCATTCTCCACTGCGCTACCCAGCCGCCCATTATCTTTTTTTTTTAACGTTATTTCCCTGATTATATCTCATGGGTCGAACAAACCTGAACGCTATTGCCATAAAATACAACGTATATTGTTTCTTTACCTTTCTGTGAACGTATACAAAAAACGCATTGCAATCTGGTGAAAAATTGCAGAGTTATGGACATTATAGAAAAGTAACTGTACTTACAGTAGATTTCATTCACGGTAACGGGCGCCTGGTGGTACTAAATCCAGATTTAACTCTGCCATTGGAAAGAGGAGATTTGGAACAATCCATAGATGTGTGGCTTAACTCATAATAAGGTCATTTATAGGCCTGATATTCTATATTCTATATTCATATTTCAAATTGCATGTGTCCGGATGGCAAAATTCAGTACTGTATCTACAAAACCCCCACACATCTGCCCTTTATTCATTTGCTTTGATTTTTTGTAAACTTGATCTCAAGAAGGAGCTGAATGAGCTCAGTGGCAATTTTCCACGTCTGGTCAATGTTAGCATGGTGTTATTCACCATCGAAGATGGGGGAAAATATAAGAAATTATAATAATTTATATTCTCCTTTGGTTCATCACAATTTATTCAAGCATAGTAACAGAGGCCACATTTCTGACACTGAGAATACATTCCCAGATCCATAGATGTCCCTAGATACCAAGAACATGCAAATGGTCCTTGTCGAAGTGGAGCAATCTTCCATTTACTTGGGTATGTATTTTTAGGCGAATTTTCTGAAAATATGGCTAGGGCTTAAGAGGTTAATTAGATCATTATTTTGAATCAACAAAGAGATGAACATATTGCCTTAGTGTGTTCTTTTGTAATGCATGCCCTCTCCCTGACCCAGTGTCTCCAGCTCTATGCCCCCTCTGTGTCGTGGGCCAGCATAGAGGCCTGTGTGAAGGGACAGGAGGGCTTAAAGCTGATGCACATCAACGCCATGAGGACCAGAGCTCTGAGTCCAGCTCACACCCACGTGCCCTGGGTCACTTTCAACGGGGTAAGGTTCTGCTAGGACTATATGGACTACATCACGTATACAGTCTGTATAATCTGTATTGGTCATCAAACTGCTCTTGGTTCATACAGGAGTATATAGATGAGCATGAGGACAAGGCGATGTCATCACTCTTCCATTTGGTCTGCCAACTGTACAAGGTGAGGAATCTCTCGTTCCTTCCTTCTCACATGCGTGTTTAAGTGAGTTTCTTCAACAGATGACGTGTTGTCACGTGCCACGCTTGTTTCTTACTCCACGTCTCGTCTTCCTCCCCAGGGTGGCAAGCCCCCGGCCTGCACCGGGGCGCAGATGAAGCTGGACCGGAGCTTCTGTTCAGGGTGGCAAGCCCCCGGCCTGCACCGGAGCGCAGATGAAGCTGGACCGGACCTTCTGCTGAAATGAGCAGGACACCTTCCCCGTCTACAGAAACATTAAAGTGGCACATTGGATCACTGTGTTGTGTTAATTACAGCTCCATGAAATTATTTAGATGAAAATAGCAATCCCTTGTCTTATAGGGACTGCTGCCTTATCATTTAATGGACAAGGACAAACTAAATGAATGTGTGCAAAACAGTTTTTTTGGAAGTGATAATTAACTCTTTGCCCGCCAAACCTGAGAAAATTCGGGTTTCGTCGCCAACCATTGAGCGCCAAACCCGACTTTTCTTGGGTTTTGATCCTTGGATATTTTTCCTTTGATCCCTGTTCTAAATACTCTCTCGGAGCTCCCTGGGTCTCCCTGGCACAGCTGCCTATGTGGAATTGCAATGATGATCGAATCCCGCCAGGTGGCAGTATCACCTACCTTTTGAACTGGGATAGTTTAGTGTGGGGCAGCTTTAGTGCTGGGAGTGTCTGCAAGAACTCCTCCCCCTCAGAGGGAATCAGGACAGAGCAATCGCTCTGAGATTTTATCGCCTCAAACCTATTGTTTCCCGTATACACGAGTAATTGCGATTGCGATGGGATCACCGGGATTATTCTTTTTGGAGTACCTTCTGGCTAAAGTAAGGTCTATTCTATGTCTATTTTACGGAACCTAAAACATGTTTTTGTACCGGTCACAGTGTTGTATTTTACTCAACCATGCTTTTGGTAACGATCGCAGTTTTGAGTTAAAACGAACCCCCCCCCCCCTGATAATTTTGTGAAGACACATATGTATATGGTATATACCTTTTGATTTGGAAGTATTTGGAGTTTCAGGTGAGCAACCCGAACGATTTGGGCATAATGCATATAGCGTGTCATATCTCGCGATCTATGAAAAAAGACTGGACTATTTTGGAAAGGGGTGATGTTTAGCATGTAATAGAGCACAAACTACAGTATGTAGAAATGAACTGGTTAGTCAGTGTTGAACAATGAACAATGCCTGTCAAATGAGCCATACTATTGTCTCCATAGCTATAATACAGAACACACGATGGGTCCGCAAACATCGCTAAAATGGTCAATAACGCTGGCGCCATTGAGTAGAGATGTGAAAACAGCGTGGCGGTCAATGAGTTAAGCAATATCACACGAGAGGAAGTGCTGTTCAGGCAGAATACCGAAGATAACCGCAGCCGTGCTGATCTTCAGTATGACAGCACAACAGTGAGTGTGATGTTGCTTTTATACAGTTCTACAACCGCCATGTATTAGTTAACAGTATACAACAGATTATGATGTTTGTTTATTTAATCATTTATTTAGCTCCACCAACAAATAGTTCCACAACTGCGCTCTTGAACTTTGACCGTTGCCAAGCAACCTGAACACAAACATGTTCATCCACAGCGTGCTGTTAACCCTTTCACTACCACATTACAACAGGTTAACCCTTTCACTACCACACTACAGAAGGTTAACATTTCACTACCACATTACACCGGGTTAACCCTTTCACTACCACACTACAAAGGATTAATGCTTTCACTACCACACTACAGGTTAACCCTTTCACTACCACATTACAAAGGATTAACCCCTTCACTACCACACTACAAAGGATTAACAATTTCACTACCACACTACAAAGGGTTAACCCTTTCACTACCACACTACAAAGGGTTAACCCTTTCACTAACACACTACAAAGGGTTAACACTTTCACTACCGTCTGTAGTGTGGTAGCGAAAGCGTTAACCTTCTATAGTGTGGTAGTGAAAGCATTAACATTCTATAGTGTGGTAGTAAAAGGGCTAACATAGCCTAATTAACTTATTAATTGAACACCTGTGTGGCGGATACATATAGTTAAAAGTCCCAGTTATAGGCGGCTGGGTGGCGCAGCGGACTAAGCGCTCGTCACCAACGCAAGAGACACTGGTATCGAATCTGGCTGTCAGCGTTGCCTCCGGCTTGGCCGGCCGTCATACTGGCTCGATTGGCAGAGTCAGCGGGAGGGAAGCCGGTGGGTGGGTCTGGGTCGTTGTAAACAGCGACTCCTACAGTTCGGTCGGGGCGCCTGCACAGCGAGGAAAGGATCTGGAGGGAGGTAGTGTGACCTTCCACACGTTACACTCTCCCAGTGAGAGTCTGCGCTGCCAGGTGAAAAGAAGCGGTGGGCTGGGTACACATGTGTCGGAGGAAGCATGTGATAGTCTCCGCCCTCCCAGACCGACGGTAGGGGGTAGAGTGCGCAACGACCAGGAAGGGGATTGGGAATTGGCACAACGACTAACATTGGGAGGGGAGAAAAACGGAAAAAGAAGGGATAATAAAGATAATAAAAAAATAATAATAAAAAAAAATAAAAGTCCCAGTTATACTGTTATACTGAATATCAACACTCCTGTCCAATCAAATGACTTGGTTGGCTGGTCGTTCATACTAATACAATTGGCAGTATTAGAGGGTGGGAAAGCCGGTGGGTGGGGATCGGACGTTGTGGACAGCGACTCCTACAGGTCGGTTGGTGCGCCTGTACAGCAGAATCAGGAAGTATTGCCACTGAGAGATCGCGCTGTGCAGGTGAAAAGATGCGACAGCTGCCTCCTCGTGTACCGGAGGGGACACGTGATGCAAGGCTTGGTCCACATTGCAGCCGACCAGTGAGAGGCATGGTCTAGCAACGTTCGAGACAGGGGAGGGGAGAATTGGATAATACGAAATTGGGATGGGAGAAAAATAGAAAATTGGGAGAAAAAGTAGATACAAAAAATAAGTATTGTAAATTAATGGAGAATATCCACATTACCAATAATTCTTCAACAAAACATTGAAAACAACATAAAATAAATAAATAATATCAGTATCCATAATGTAGTACAAAAGAAAAAGAAAAACAACAGCTTAGAATCCAGAAGATTGACAATAGTCACCTCCCCTTTCCTCTTTTTCCTCTAATTTGCAAATATCATTCCTTTATAAAAAAAAATGTAATAGAGCAATATTTCTGCTTTCCTTCATTGTATCTTCTAGCCCATTCCACAGTTAATCCATAGGATGATATGCTCCTGAGACTGGTTTGCGAGCGTAACGCTTATCAAAGTTGCATTTACCTCTCAAATTATATCCCTTATCCCTCTCTATAAATAATTTTTGAATGTTACCTGGGAGTTCTTGAGTCTTTGCTCGATACATTATCTGTGCCAATTTAAATGTGAATAAGTCCATTAGCTTTAAGGCATTTAGATTAGATTCTCCGGGAGGCGCTACAGATCTCTGACCACCAAAACATCCCGCTTTAAAAATAGTTTCTTCCCCACTGCCATACCGACACTGAACTCTCTACAACAATCCCCCTACCTCTGCTGTTACGGACATAAATTGTGATATTGTGGTTTTTGTATTTATGTATCTATGTATTTAACTGCATGTAGTATGCATTGTAAGTGATGTTCTATGTTGGAACAATGTTATCTGCACTGAAAACAAACTCCACCAGTCTGGCTGTGTGGTCATTAAAGAATCTAATCTAATTTGACTTTAAGAACAAGCTATTTGTGTGATCCCGAAATCCGACCTTGTGTACAATTCTCATCGCTTTTTTCTGTAGTGTAATTTATGGTTTTAAAGTGCTTGTGTATGCAATCCCCCATATCTCCACACAGTAACTCAAATATGGTAAGACAACAGGACTGTTGCAGAATATGTTTTGCACTGCACAATACTGCAATACAGGGCCTGTGGGAGAGATAAGAAGCCAGAGAGCAGGGGCGCTCCAGTAGCACACCATGTACCGCGCTGCATCGCGGATCGGCTGACCCGAGTTCGATTCCCGGACCCGCCGTCATTTGCCAAATGTCTTCCCCTGCTCTCTCTGCTGTTTCACCCTCACTGTATCTGTCGGTCATGTTTGACCAGGAAAAGCGATAAATGCTAAAAAATAAAGTTTTAAAAAAAGAAGCCAGAGAGCCAAGGTCACTCTGAGTTATGAAAATAACATCAGCATTCAGGAAGAGATAGCCGACGAGCTAGTAATTATACGTGTTTATATGGGACAGCCGTTGACGGCCGTTGCCAGGGGGACAGTGTTGTAGTCATCGCGCGAGAGAGACTTTAAGCTGTGTCTTCTGGGTCAGACGAGTTTTTAAAATTCTTTTTTAATTATCTTTTAGCATTTTTACAGCTTTTTCCTGGTCACGCAGGACCGATAGAGGAGAGAGGGAGAACGGGAGAAGAGGGGAGGACATGCGGCAAATGGTCACCGGGTCTGGGAAGCGAACCCGGGATGACCGCTTGGCGACTCAGCGCGCTGTATGGTGCTACTGGAGCGCCCCGAGCCAGACGAGTTTTAACAGCGAGACGAACCGCACCGATAGCTGAGCTCCCAGCTCTCTGAACGAGGGTTGGGAGGGGGGAGGGGAAAGACCATGCGGTATACAGAGCTAGCTACAGGCTAGCTAACAGACAGGCTTTGGCTAACAGGACAGGCTATAGAGACAGAGATAGAATCTATACTAATCTAGTTTCTCATACCATCAAAGACTTTTATTTTTTATGAAATGCTATGTTTATGGAAAATAAACATCCTGTAATGATAACGAGACAACGTTTCAAGTACATTCTTTGTCCGGGTGCATTAACAGGGTGAAACAGTGATTACAGCCAGTATGGGGGAGGATCGAATTCTAATGAACAATTGCCTTACATCAACAAATGACACAACGCAGAAGACTTCACGGAAGAGCAATGAAGGCTGATATCGATCAACGAGGAAGCTGTAAACACCGTAATCTTACAATATGTATTGATTGATTGATTGATTGATTGAAAACTGTATTAACAGATTGCAGAATGGGTACAATACAGTACGGCTCAATACAAACAATTGTTAAGGGGATGCAGACCAGAAAAATACTTTTGTCTTGTTTACATCAGGGTCCCCCATTTTCAATTACTCAAGACATTTATGACATACAAGGCATACAAATATAAGAGTACTGTTTAACTCATTCCCCGCCAACGACGATTATACTCGTTATTGGCCGCCAATGGTTGAACGCCAACGAGTATACTCGTTATTTGATCGTTATTTCTTTCATTCGATATTTCTATTCATTACAGGCCCACTGACTCGGGGTTAACATTGGGAATCGCATTGAGAATGCCTAGGTGCAATACCGGCCGCATCACGCTAGATGGCGGTATCGAGCACCCTTTCTACCCTTGTATCTTTCTCTGTGGGACGGCCCCAGGTCTCGGGTTACATTTTCCTTGTCGGGCAAGACGAACGGTTCAGCCGGTTACATTGAAGCGCGTCAAATATCTCCGATCCATATGTTGTGGTGAATTATGCCGTCGAGCAAATGGACATTGGACATACCAGATGGCGATCAAACAATTGGAATATTCTATTTGGATTACTCCCGGCCACAGGTAAGGGCGATTTGATCCTGCAATGCTTTCATAGCGATCGGGCTGATAACCGTTTTTAGTGTTCAATGCGAATGCCGTTACTGACAATCAAATAATCAGAAACGACCCCCCCCTTTCATGCATTCATGATGGAACATAATAGCTATGATCTAGACTTGATTTTGGGATAATAGCGTATACAGGCAAGACATGGCAATGTGTACAATGGAATCGACATATACTGCCATAACTAAGCATTTCATGAATTACCCTAGACCGTGTTGAGATCAGAGGTTCTGTGTAGGATTGTTAGTAACTGTCTAACTGTACATATGGCAGAGAGAGCGGTTTGAGAGTGGTTTTGACGGAGGGTATTTTATTTTATTTTATTGATGGATTAAAAACACAACACGGATCCAAAGGATAACATGAGAAAGAGTAAGACCCTTATTTCCGTCATGGTCCCAGGGCTGTTAGGCCACAACAAAAACATGACAATGACACAAAACACATAAATTTAAAACATTAGAAGACTAACCTATAGCAAATTTTTTGTATCACACAATAACTAAAAACTGATTGGAAACCCATTCAAACTATAGGAGGCTATTCCTCTATTCTGTCCATGAGCCACTTCCTGACGCTTCTCTTGAAGCTGTGGAGGCTCGAGCTCTGCTTGATGGGGAGAGGCAGCTTGTTCCTCTTGAAGCTGTGGAGGCTCGAGCTCTGCTTGATGGGGAGAGGCAGCTTGTTCCTCTTGAAGCTGTGGAGGCTCGAGCTCTGCTTGATGGGGAGAGGCAGCTTGTTCCTCTTGAAGCTGTGGAGGCTCGAGCTCTGCTTGATGGGGAGAGGCAGCTTGTTCCTCTTGAAGCTGTGGAGGCTCGAGCTCTGCTTGATGGGGAGAGGCAGCTTGTTCCTCTTGAAGCTGTGGAGGCTCGAGCTCTGCTTGATGGGGAGAGGCAGCTTGTTCCTCTTGAAGCTGTGGAGGCTCGAGCTCTGCTTGATGGGGAGAGGCAGCTTGTTCCTCTTGAAGCTGTGGAGGCTCGAGCTCTGCTTGATGGGGAGAGGCAGCTTGTTCCTCTTGAAGCTGTGGAGGCTCGAGCTCTGCTTGATGGGGAGAGGCAGCTTGTTCCTCTTGAAGCTGTGGAGGCTCGAGCTCTGCTTGATGGGGAGAGGCAGCTTGTTCCTCTTGAAGCTGTGGAGGCTCGAGCTCTGCTTGATGGGGAGAGGCAGCTTGTTCCTCTTGAAGCTGTGGAGGCTCGAGCTCTGCTTGATGGGGATAGGCAGCTTGTTCCAATCCTGGGCTCCAGAGAAAGCAAGGGAGCACTGGTCCAGTTTGGAACGGAAAGAAGCAGGCTTCAGGTTTGCTATGCTTGCTCTAGTTCTGTGGTTGTGGGATTCACTGACCAGGGTGAAGTAGTTCTGGAGGTATCTAGGGGACCTTTGGTTTATAATATATGTTGAGTCTGAGCTGAGTAACTCTGGCCTCCACAGGAAGCCAGTTTAGCTCCTGAAAGTGCCTCCTCCCTATGTGGGTGCGGGGACCAAGACCCATTATTACCCTTACCAACTTGTTTTGGGAAACCTGAAGCTTCTTTTTTATGGTCTGTCAGGCCCTCGAACCAAGAGTTCCATAGTCAAAGTGGCAGAGTACTAGGCTATTTGCTAGTAGCCTGAGGCTATCTCTGCCAAGGAGGTTGGCTTTCCTAGCTAGGTACCTGGTGTGAGCGTTGACTTTGCCATAGCCTCCCCATCTAGGCTCCCTTCTATCATACAGTCTAGATACTTCGCGTTTTTTTGCTGTTTTATGGTTACAGCTCCTAACTGGATATTAAACTCCGGTGCTTTCCTGAGATTGGGCTTGGAGCCCAATAGTACTGCCTCTGTCTTACCTAGGTGAAGAGAAATCCTGTTGTCCGAAAGCCAACTGCTGACCCCTGCAAGTCCTTCTCCTAGCTTCTGTTCTAGTGTGTTCTGATCCTTGTGTGAGACTAGCAGGGCTGAGTCGTCTGCAGTGATGCCACAGATTACTTGTAAAAGTAATCTGATTACTGATTACTGATTACTCCTTTAAAAAGTAATCTAAGTTACTTTACTGATTACTTGATTATCAGAGTAACTTAGTGAAACGAGCTACAGGTAGTCTCTATATATCTCAATCACCTACTCGAGATATAAACCCGTGGCCGCTCGATATCCCCCGGCGAGGTGCTAAACTCGCCAAGTTCTCGAGTCAATTACTATTTCTGTCTAGATTACTTCAAGTCACTGGTCTAGTTATATCCAGTTGATATGAAATGTAATCATGAAGAGTTGTTAATCTCTTCTTGTTTGAAATAAACCAAATGTATGTCTTAGGAGAACTCTTATAGCATATAAAAACAATTATTTTGTTATTATCATCATCATCATCATCATCATTATTATTTTACGAAAGGGCTTGTAATACTGCTCAATTGAAAGCTTGGTTGTATTACTACTTTGTTGATAAGTATTACCACTGTACTAACTCGTAATCATTGTTTGCACGCCCCAGCATCTCCTGTTTCCCCCCTCCTCCTCCGTCAGTGGAACCGACCGTCTAACCCTGCAGTGATTCAGACGGTCGAGGTCCCACATAACTCGACAGAGTCCGTCTGGACACAGAGATACCGGAACCCGCAAACAACACACATTTCCATGTATAGTATTTCTACAGTACATAGCATATACATATATATATATATATAATATATATCTTTTAGCTGAAAAGCATTAACCAGTCAGTTGATTCAATCTGTATTAAGTTACAGTACATGTATAGTCACCCTCCATTGGAACTCAGGGCGTCGGCTGGCATCGGAGCACATTGCTACTGGAAATCAGTCCAAGGACTCAAAAGATATATTATAAAAAGCTGTTTTTATTTAGAAAAAGCAAGTTACAAATGAGACTTCATTGGAAATATCCAACTCAGTTAAAAGAAGTATAAAACAAAAACATCTCTTCTCTTAAGCTTCCAAAGTAACACAATGGTAAAATCTTCAAAATCTCTCAAAATCGCAAATCCTAAATCTGACTGTGATCTGGCAAGTTGGCCTTTATAAAGGGCCCCAGATCTCTTCGCTTATTGGTCCAAATACAGTGATGTCACTGTGATGTCATTTCACTAGCCAACCAACGTACACTACATAGTAAGGATGTACTCCTCCCCTTCTAGTCATTACATCTACTGGAGAAGTAACAGATTACCTTGGAACATGAATGCATGTCTGTTCTGCTTCCTCACTGTAAGGGTTAACTTCCTGACTCCCCTTCTTCCTCCATGGGCCTCTTTTGTTCTGAGACGAGGACGAGGCAGACTGCCGTAATATATCTTACATAGCCCAACACATACATATACAGATATATACAGGTACACTGATTGATCACACATCATATATGTATTTTGTAGTTTAAAGTATAATATGTATGTATATTTTTGTATTATAATGTATAAAGGGTTAACTCTTGTAGGCAGAGATTCACTCCTCTGCTCACATCCCAGCCTGTGTGTGGGTCACTCCCTTTTTTTTTGCACATTCCAGAGAAATGGACAGAGAAATGGACTCTGTGCAGCTCCATGCATTATCAAAAGGTTTCTGTTTCCCGTCTGACTGCATATTCCATTAACTGTAGTGTAGTTTTATAAGTGTATAAAGAGTATACAGGTCATATACATAGCTCCAATCATATATAATAAACATAAGAGTATTATACAAAGTGTCACTCGTTGACTTGTGGCACTTAACATGTGTTTACACATAACGTGTTTCTTCTCAATTCCTTTCTGACTGGGCATTACCAGCCAGAATACATATCACATCTAGACACCTATAGTAACATATGCTTAAACCTTTTACATTCCATAATTGACAGAGAGAACAGGATGTCATTATTAACTAGTGTCACTTAGTTGGCTGTGACACTTTACACCCCCTCTGTCATCCTGGTCGGTCATTTTCCATTGTCTTAGTAGCGTCTATACTGGGGGACGAGAAGGCGACTGCGGGGTCACGTGGCTGTGACTCTCCACACCCCCTCTGCCATCTTGGTACCTTGTTACCCTGGTAGCCGGCGGGAAGACTTGCATCTGTTGTTCCCTGGCTGGACGGCTCGACAGGATAGGGGTCACGTTGTTGCTTGGTATCCGGCGGGAAGACTTGCATCTGTTGTTCCCGGCCAACGCACCTGAAGACAACACCTGGTGGTCATCTTGTGGTCATCTTGGTCATCTTGGTCATCTTGGTCATTGTGGGGTCACCCCCTCTGACCTCTTGGATCTCTCCCATAGTTTGAGGTAGGTTGAATTGTCACTTCTCGGGCGACCCCACGGGTCCCCGAGAATTGTAGCAGCAGTCCTTTATTGAAGGGTGGTTGGCCTGGTCGTGTGACCCTGTCCGTAGGACATCACAGATACGGTCCACAGATACGGTCCACAGAGGACTCATTTCTTTTCTCTCTTTCAGGTCCATTCAGGGCTCTCGTCGCCCTGTAACCTGGGTCCAGGTCGATGTCTCTCTGTCCGGTCTAGGAGGTCTAGGAGGTCTAGGAGGTCTGGGAGATCTAGGAGGTCTGGGAGGTCTGGGAGGTCTAGGAGGTCTAGGTGAGGACCTTGAGGATGCTCTGGAGCTTGACCTATCCCGGTCTTCCTCCATTTCCGAGTTCTGACCTGAGTCAGTATATTCCTTCTTGCCATTCGCTGCGTCGTCCACTGACTCCGGGGGACCTCCCCCCGTCTAAGAATGCTCCTGGCCCGAAATAGGGCAGGTTCTGATCCTTCCGGTCTGAACTGTACTGTCGGTCTCCTTGGTGTATCCTAAGGAAGGAGGTCGGTTCATTCCAGGATCGCAACATATTCACTTTGATCATCTGATCCTTCATAGAACGTACAGCTCTCTCTGCCACCCCGTTCGTATTGGGCTGGTGGGGTACAGAGTATTGGGCTATTACACCCGCTGTCTCCAGTAGTTTCAGTCCTGCTTTCAGATACTGCTATTCGTCCCGATGGCACTGGTTCAGGTTTTTGTCCCACTTACCATCGCACATTGTTCACAGGCCTTTCGGACTGTTATCGCTCTTTGTTTGGCTTTAGGTCTGAGAATGTTGTGAGTTCTCAGGTATACCAACATCCTCTTACTTCCGACATGTCCAAGGTTATCATATACCTGTCTGATCATGTGAGTAGCCTCGTCCTGTTAGCAATGGCTAGTTAGCCTGCTCTTCACACCTGTTCGCAAAGTAGAGTTTTTCTACTTAAGTTTTGAATCCAAGTAAGCATTATGTTACTTTAAGTTCAAGTGACTTTTTAAGGCTCCCCCGGCCCTTGACTTTAAAGCTCCCCCGGCCCGCTAGTCGTAAGTAGTCTTCTTACCTAAGTTTTTGAATCTAAGTAAGCATTATGTTACTTTAAGTTCAAGTGACTTTTTAAGGCTCCCCTGGCCCTTGACTTTAAAGCTCCCCCGGCCCGCTAGTCGTAAGTAGTCTTCTTACCTAAGTTTTGAATCTAAGTAAGCATTATGTTACTTTAAGTTCAAGTGACTTTTTAAGGCTCCCCCGGCCCTTGACTTTAAAGCTCCCCCGGCCCGCTAGTCGTAAGTAGTCTTCTTACCTAAGTTTTGAATCTAAGTAAGCATTATGTTACTTTAAGTTCAAGTGACTCAAGTTAGTATTATTTCACTCCAGAGGCACCTGACAGCAGTCATTTCGGTTCATATTCTTTCGGCTTTTGATACCTATTCAATTAGTATAAAGCCCAACTCACCGATGTTCTAAGCCCCAGAACCTCCAATCCGTTTTGACAGACCTATAAACCAGTGACTCGGCCGCCCAAGCACTACAGCGTCCTGCATGCTGAAGCTTCCGAGTCCCCACAAATCTGACAGGCCCGTCGGATATAGAGACCCTGATGCTCGCTCTGTCCCCCCGCGTCAAGGTGCTAAGCTTGATGAGAGTTTGCAGAGTCTCAATTTTTATCCATAGGCGCTGGTGAGTGTACATCTCACGCAGCTGATATGGTTGGTACAGGTGCTAACCTACCAGATGGTAGCTGTCAGGAAATCCCCTTTGCATGAAATAGATTACAAATTCTTTCGTCCTCTTTACTCTGGTTTAGAGAAAAGACGGACATCTTTACAGTATTTGTGTTGAGAAAGCATTTTGACTTGGTCATACAGCATGCATTCCGTCCGTAACTGGTCTCGGGACCATGCTGCGCATTTGGCTGCAAGACGGTTACCCCCTGGTACACCTATGAATAGCTTTTCAAGCAGTAAGCCTGATCTTTGCCTAGGTGTTCCACGTATGACTGATTCTGCTGCAACAGTGAGAGACAAGCTCCCGTCTCGCACCTGTGGGATTAGTTTCTCCACCATATTTTCCCCTGGATCTTGACCGGGGATTCTTACTTCCATTTCCATCATTTGGGCCATTGAAGCCCCTTCGGGGACCTCCAGTCCTTTGAGGTGTCTCAAAATGCGAGCGGCATCCGGGTCATCATAGAGAGGTGACCCATGGAAAATCTGAGCACACTTATGGATATAAGCAGCCTGGGTCTCCCCTCGAAGCATTTCTGGGGCTAGTTTTTTGAGCACTTGGGTTTTGCTTAACAATTCTTGTGCTTTGTTGCTTTCTCCATATTGGGTGCTGTCATGCAGACTCCTGCCTGTATGTGAACTCTTTCCTCTCGGTCGGTAAATGTCTCCGGGAGATTGGGCTAGTATGGAGTGAGGGCTCACTTCCGGTCGGTGTTCCTCTGTGCTGTGTCTCAGGGCTCGGATTGGGCTTATGGACGGGGCCTCGTTCACCCAGTTTCTTTCTCTCCTGGCTATTTCAGCCATGGCCCTGTCTAGCTTGTACACCTGTTCACGTAGTATGTCATAGCCTGCATGTAAGTGTGCATGCTCGTATGGTTCTGTTACTCCAGGGTGAGACAACACTTTTTCTGCCACGGGTGACCGGGCTAAGGCCTGAGCCGTTCCCCATCTCACGGGATATGCTGGCATAATATCCCCTGTTTCCTTTCCTTCCAAGTCTCCTTCACTCTCTTCGGAGACGTCCTCCAATCCTGAGCTCCAGGTCAAGCCCGAGGGTGACTGAAAGGTGGTGCCTTTCAGAGTAGGCCCCTTGCCTATAGGTCTCAGTTTGACCGGTTTCGCTCTCTTGTTTCGAGGTCTAGGAGGTTCGCCCCTCGGGTACCGAACTCTCTCCCTAGATCTTGATCGAGATGAAGACCTGGAGGATGCTCTGGAGCTTGACCTATCCCGGTCTCCCTCCATTCCTGAGTCCTGATCTAGATCAGTATACTCCTGTTTGCTACTTGCTGGGTCGTCCCCTGACTCCGGGGGACGGCCTAGAAGTCTATGGATACTCCTGGCCTGAGATCGCGCAGGTTCCGCCTTTTCAGGTTCGAACTGTACTGTCGGTCTCCTGGGTGTGGATTATCTCCCTCTCTCCGCTGCTCGGGAGGAGTTCTGGGAGTTGGACCTTTCTTTCCTGGGTACGGGTCCCGACCCCTTAGGGTTCGGAGGGGGAGTGAGAGGTACCAATGCAGGCTCATCGTCCTCGTCTTCCTCACCCTCCCCGGCTCTATCCACGGCCAGGGTTATTGCCTCATGGTCCCTAGGTTCCACCATGAGACGGATCTCCGTGTGCCCTGCACTCCTTAGGCTTGAGATCGCGCTGATTACGGCTTTCCCCAACCATATGCCTCTTTGGCCATATCCTCGAGACCTGCCCCACATCAGGTTTATGGCTAGTCGGTAGGGCATGTCCTTAGTACCATGGCCAGCATAGATTTCCCTTTTCTGCAGTAGTTCCTTTATACGGGACACCAGTCTGTCCCAGTTTATGTGTGAGGACTTTATCTCCTTGTATTGGTCTTGGCTTAGTGTCACATGGACAATTTTCTCCGCGTGAAACACCTCATAATCACACTCTGTGATTACTGCCTTGCCTGGTTTCAGGGGCTTTTTGGTCCTTTTTTCCATTACCTGTTTCCTCAGGTTCCGGTAGTAAGAGCCTCCTGCCGTTACCATGCTTGTTTCCCATCTACCATAGTTCGTCAATGACGGTCCAGTGAAGGTGAGGATTGACCATGGTGTATCAGAGTTATCGGTCCAGACTGGGTAGTTAGTGACTGTTATGTTTGGTGATTGTCTGTGAGACCTTGTAGATGTCACTCTCACCCCTGAGTGTTCACCACGGGGAGATATATAGGTTGCTCTCGCTTGCCTCATTTCCTCGTGAACACGTGGTCCTGGGCTTATGCACTGCAGGGAGTGATCTCGCCCTGGTGTGGTTGATCCCCCCAGTGTCGGGAGGTGTCCCCTGAGTGTATATTCTCCCATTTCGTGTCCAGAGGGGGCTCTCATTGAGGGCGGAGCCCTCTTATCCATATACATGGAAGTGGGAGCAGGCAGTGTTCGGCCTGTTTCCTCATATATCCTTCCTTGTCCTGACTGGGGCCACGTAATTTGAGCCCTCTGGTCTGAGTGACTCACTGCTTCCCTTGGTGTTCCCGAGGGACAGACTGTCCGGTTTCTGTACGCCAGCTCCTCCTGAGCTAGCGTCTCTAGCATCTGTTGTGCTAGCGTCTTCCGTGCTAGCATTTCTTGTGCTAGCTTCTCTTGAGCTAGCATCAGCTGCGCCAGCTCCTCCTGAGCTAGCGTCTCTTGCACTAGCATCTGCCGTGCTAGCGTCTTCCGTGCTAGCATCTGTTGTGCTAGCTTCTCTTGAGCTAGCATCAGATGTGCTAGCATCTGTTGTGCTAGCTCCTCTTGAGCTAGCGTCTGATGTGCTAGCATCTGTTGTGCTAGCTTCTCTTGAGCTAACTCCTTCTGCGCCATCTTCTTCTGAGCTAGCGTCTGCTGTGCTAGCTTCTCTTGTGCTAGCTTCTCTTGAGCTAGCGTTGGTTGCTAGCTCCGGCTATTTAGCCTGCTGTTAGCTCCTGGCTTTGTTAGCCTGTGGTGAGCTAGTTAGCTTTTGGCTAGTTAGCCATCAATCAGCTCCTGGCTTTGTTAGCCTGTGGTTGGCTAGTTAGCTCTTGGCTAGTTAGCCATCAATTCACTGCTGGCTTGTTAGCCTGTTTGGAGCTCCTGTCTGGCTAGGGCCATTTCATTTGTGTTAGCACTGGCTCGTTAGCCCATGGTGAGCTAGTTAGCTTCCGTCTGGCTGGGGCCAGCTCATGGGTGTTAGCACTGGCTCGTTAGCCGATGGTGAGCTAGTTAGCTTCCGTCTGGCTGGGGCCAGCTCATGGGTGTTAGCACTGGCTCATTAGCCGATGGTGAGCTAGTTAGCTTCCGTCTGGCTGGGGCCAGCTCATGGGTGTTAGCACTGGCTCGTTAGCCGATGGTGAGCTAGTTAGCTTCCGTCTGGCTGGGGCCATCAATTCACTCTTGGCTTGTTAGCCTGTATTCCAGTGAACGCGCCATTTTAGCTAGCGTCACGTAGCCTCGGGCTAGGTAGCCATCCAGTTAGCATTCAGTTCACTCCTGGCTTGTCAGCCCGTGTTCCAGTGAACGTGCCGTTTTAGCTAGCGTCACGTAGACAAGCGTTTTGGGGTGGAATTCTGCGTGCAGACGAGGCTGTAACAACGGAGCCCTGCTGTCACACGATTGGCGCATATGTCACATGACGTGCTGTGAAGACCCGCCCTACTCTGCCTCTGATTCGCAGACTGTGGATGGGGAATGTGATTGGACCAAAGCAGAGTCACTCACAGACAGAGGGTCCAGTCACGCCGCGGGACACATTCTTGTGTAACCCTTTCACTGCCACACGACGTCACTCCCAAATAAGAAAAAGGAAGCTCAAAATGTATTTTTGACTGTCGAAAACTAAATAAAATACTGCATTCCGCCTGCATTATGAATTCATGATGAGATAGTAACGAAATAGTAATGCACAGCCACTTGGACAAGTAACTGCAATCAGATTACTGGCTTTTAAAGATTAACGCATTAGATTACTATTATCAGATTAGTTACTTAGTAACGCGTTACTGGCATCACTGGTCGTCTGCAAATAAAAACAAGTTACATGAGCATGCTGCTGACATGTCATTTATGTACAGTAAAAAAATGAGAGGTCCTAGCACGCTTCCTTGTGGGACCCCACATACAATGGGCTTGGCCTCTGACATAGTGCCACTGACCTCAACCCGCTGGACCCTATCAGAAAGGTAGGAAGAGAACCATCTGACCACTGTCTCAGACATACCCAAGGCCTTAAGCTTGGAGAGCAGTGGGTCGTGGTTCACTGTGTCGAAAGCCTTCTGTAGGTCCAGAAGAACTAGCCCACACAGCTTACCTGAATCTATCTCCCTCCTGATACTGTCTATAAGATAAATAAGACATGTTTCAGTAGAGTAGGACTTCCTAAAGCCGGATTGGAGATCGTACAGCAGGTACAGCAGCAGCTGCTTGCATATTCCTGGGCTTGTTCATGGACTATCTTCTCTAGGACTTTGGATAACACACTTAAAATTGAGACTGGTCTATAATTGCTGGGGTCAGATTTGCTCCCTTTTCTATATATAGGGATGACTTTGGCATTCTTGAAGTCGGTGGGTACCTTGCCTAGGTCCAGGGAGAGGTTAATAATTACATCATGCGCAGGAATGCGTTATAAGAATTAGAGCATGCCTAGGGGTGGTCGTTAGAGGGGCGGATTTAGGATTGTAGGAGATCCGGGGCTTTGCCCAGATGGGCCCCCCCCCTTTTTTTTTTTTTTTTTTAAATAAAAAAAAAATGGGCAGGCAATGGGTGGTTTGTAGGGGGTCAGGCACGACCCCCTCCACGACAGAATTTTTTTGAATTTAATTAACCTGTACGTGCAATTTCCTGCAATATAGAGCCTTCAATCTTGACCAATAAAGCTGCTCTTTTCACTATAAAACTCAGTTAACCATAACGTAGTTATGGTTAGATTTATATATTGGGGGGGGATATATCATATTTTTCATATAATCAAAAAGTGGTGGAGCAAGATCATACCTTTGCTCCCCCAAGTTCAATAGTGGGAGAGCAGAGATGCTCCGAATGCTCTTATGGCCAGGCGTCTATGATTCACTGATACAAAGTAAAATAGTGCAGTGCAATAAAATAGTTAGTAAAATAGAATAAAATAATGCAATAGTGCATTGCAATAAAATAGTTATCATCGTATTTTTTCGGGAGGCCGGTAAGGAGTGCATTACAGTAGTCGAGTTGGCTTGAGATAAAGGCATGGATCTGGTTTTCAGCGTCCTTTTGATTTATAAATGGCCGTACTTTAGCTATGTTTCTAAGGTGGAAGAATTAAGTTTTTGTCAACTTGTTGATTGTGATTTAAAGCTTAGGTCTGAGTCTACCATAACACCAAGACTTAACTCACTCAAATACAGTTAGCAGCTGGATAGACCACAGATGGAAATTAGCTTCTGCTAAATCTGGTGCAAACATATTTTCATGTAACAATGATGAATTGTAAAAAAAAAAAAAATCATTTTTTTTTATTTTTTTTTTATTTTTATTTTTATTTTTTAAATAGATTCGGTGCTTTTCAGAATACATCCGGGGCTTGAGCCCAGGTAGCCACCCCCTAGCTCCGCCCCTGCGTTAGACCCCCCTAGGCATGCTCTAATTCGTATAACGCACGACTACAAGTGGTGTAATGTCTTTTATACAATTGCCGAATTCATCCAACCTTATTGCTATACAATAAACACACATTAATTGAAGATTTATTCACAAAACCATCTGCAGAAAAAGTAGGTAAAAAAAAAGAAGAGAAGTTGCCTCCGTGTCTAGAAGCAGCTCGGAGGTGCGGTGTTTCAACGCATTCCATCTAAGAGTGAAGTGAGCGGTTGTTATTGGATTGATTGATAGATTGATTGAAAATTGTATTACAGATAGACTGCTACATCTTTATACAATTGCTGAATTCATCCAACCTTATTGCTATACAAGGGAGCACTGGTCCAGTTTGGAACGGAAAGAAGCAGGCTTCAGGTTTGCTATGCTTGCTCTAGTTCTGTGGTTGTGGGATTCACTGACCGGGGTGAAGTAGTTCTGGAGGTATCTAGGGGACCTTTGGTTTATAATATTGTGCACTATGTTGAGTCTGAGCTGAGTAACATTAATTGAAGCATAATGGAGATGTATTCACAAAGTTGCCTCCCTATAGATTTTAAGCTCACCCAGCATCGCAGCCACTTTGACTACTGACACCTTGCACTCACTGGAGGCCAAACACGAGATAGTCCGTGTTAACTCGCCATGCTCTGGGTGCCAAACCCGAGAAAATCCGGGTTTTAATCCATATTTCTTTTATTAGCGATATCCATAAATTTTTCATCCATCGAGCCTGACGTTATCATTGGGACTGGGTCTGAGCTCGCAAAGGGCAAATACCGCCCCCTATCGTCTCCCGGATGGTATTGCACATCATTGGATTGGATTGAGTGGGACAGTGCAGCAAAAAAATCAGTCCGGTCCAGGTTTTACTTCTCGGGGATGCAGCTGGATACTATTGCATTGACTGTGGAACTGGGAGTAGCGTGGATCTATGTGTTTTTGGATATAACGTTGGATCAATAAACGCGATTAATATTTGGAAGGGCGATCAGGAATTGGATTAATTGGATGACATCAGATGTGAGGTAAGGCCTTTATGTTACGAGTCTTGGGGTAATCAGATGTTCCTATCACCGCCATCGGAGTGTGTGTGTGTGTGTGAGGTTGCGCCGACCAAAGTACGGAGAACCGATTTTTCAGACCCTGCTGCTCTTTGTGCACATATAATAGCGATAATCTAGCGTTTATTTGAAAACGATTCATAAATCAAGCGACAAATGGCACGATTTCTAAGGAAATACATTTAAGCTCACTTTGCTGGCATTTATTGAGATGAGACAGAACGCTCTAGAAATATATTGATATTCATCACGGTATAAAATGGAAATGTATGTATGAAAAAATTATCTGTTTCGTGCATGTTGACTGGAAGCAACTCATTGACGACCACACATGTTATTTAGATCTATTGCTATTATATTTTATATGTTTTATGCACTCGCAAATAAGTCCTTTCCGCCATTGGATACAGCGTGGGTGAAAGAATGAGTTTGCCTTGACCCCTCGTTGGCTATAGTAGTTGGAAACAAAGTCATCACCAAACTGTTCTGTCTTGGGAGGTTTGAGACAAGCTTACCTGCTACCGATGTAAAGAAGTTATTAAAGATTGTGGCTACATTCTTTTTATCAAACTCCATTCCCTTGTCTGTGGAGCCTAGGTGGGGATTCACATTATTTTACGGCTGTGGGTAGGGCGTTCCACATAATTGCGAAATGTGTTTAGTCCCTTGTTTGAGCCGAATCTGGGTTGAACTTGATTTGTGGAGCTCCCTCTGGTGTTGTGGTCGTGGAATTCACTGACCTTTGGGAAGTATTTTGACATGTACATGGGTATCTTAGTGGTGTAGTGTATCTTGTAGACCAGGCCCATTGCAAGTTGCTGTACTCTGTCTTCTACTCTAAGCCATCCTAGGTTGTCAAAATGGGCAGGGGTGAGGTGGGTTCTAGGAGTAAGGTAGTGGTAGTAGTAGTAGTAGGTCAAGCAGTAGTCACTACGACCAGTTTGTTTTGTGATGTTTGTAGTTTTGTTTTTAGGGCCTTTGAGGTGCTTTGGTACCATGAGGTGCAAGCATAGTCGTAGTACCCTTGTATGAGTGCTCCTGTTAGCGTCTTCAAGGTATTCTTCTTTACCAGAGAGGAGATCCGGTACAAGAATCTTGTTCATCGATTAACTTTTTTGATTACATTTGTTGGAGCCATATTGACCCAATTTGAGTTTGATGGGAAACCTGTAACAAAAATATATATTTTGATTTATGGAATCAAGCCAGACCAATTATATAGTTTACTTTGTCAAGATCCTGTTCGATATTATTTTATTTTAGTATAGAAAAGTCAACCGGAGTTTATGTTTAATAAATGTACATCTACTTACATCTTCTCTGTGCATGCTTTATGATGAATGCGCGTCGGCCAACTCTGCAATTAACTCCAGTGGCTAAATGGAAATCTGTGAAGGATTAGCCACTTCATAGTCGAAAAACTCAAGCAAAGACGAGCGAGCTGGACTTCAAGATAAACGAGGATCCAGCTACTGAATGGAAGCTCGGTCGTGAGTGAAGGCTTGCTGCTGGTTTGATGTGGACCCAGGAGGACGCGATCAGCTATCACATGAAGGGCGGTCGTGAGTAAATAAACCCAAATAATGGATTTATGAATGAATGCACTTGTGCTTTCATTCACGTATGGCGAAGCCAAACGCTGTTATGCAATGCAGTTCACAACGGTGAAATCCATAACTGGAAGCGCATTTTCGCGCTAAGGACCACATAATTGTGGGTTTGAATGGAAACCTGTAAGGCGCATAATATGTATTTAAGGCAACGTCTGTGTATACAAGTGCAACGCAGTTTACAACGGTAAAATCCATTGTTGGAAGCGCATTTCCTCCCTAAGGAACAATTGTGTGTTTGAATGGAATCATGCAAAACGGCGCATAATATGTATTTAATTAAAGGCAGCGTCTGTGTAAATAAATGCAACGCAAATAGCGGAGGATTAAGGAGCCAATGGACAGGCTATTAATTAAAATGATGTAAAAGGCTATGATGGCAACTTGTGGATAAACAACTTGTGAATAAAAGGTGGCAAGTGTCAAAGTTATAATCATGCCTACCGGCCCACCTGAAACTGCAGAGGAGGCAGAAGCACTTCTAAAGACTCTGATTGCAACTCACAAAGGAAAACTTGCAGCATGCACAAGGAGATTAAATGAAACTAAAACATTGCTTGTAGATGGTGGAAATGAGGATTCTGTCAATATAAATGTGGAAGTGTTTAACCAAGCTGTTGATGAACTTGACAAGGTACACAAGCAGGTGCAACAGCTGCTATCAGATGAAGGAAAGGAGAAAGAAGTCGAGTGGTATGAACCCAAAAGGATGAATTTCACAAACTTTTTAAAGGAAGTTCAAGCATGGAGCATTGAACAACATTACCAAGTCAATGTTGGTCCACAGGACAGCATCTCTTTTGTAAAATCAACAGCCAGATCCTCCAAAACATCAAAATCCTCAAAATCATCTAAAGCATCCTAGTCTAAGGTATCTTCTGCAGCTAAAATGGCAGCCGCTGAAAAGGTCGTAACTTACGTAAACATATTAGGTTAGTTACAGTATACACAGTTTGCTGAATGGAGAGAAGAATGGTGAAATAGGCTTTCCCCCCAAATTAGTTTGTAGTCCACAACAGATATTGTATTAACCCATTGCTTTATTTCCTGAGGCCCAAGCGGAGAAGAGGATTGCACACATACAGGGATTAATCATTTAACAAATATGAATACATGGTTTCCAATTTGCTGGTCTATTAGAATGACCTCACAGACTTTAAACATTCAAAGCAGAATAGTACTCACACATATTGCCATATTGTCATCTGAAGAATGGGGACGGAGGAGGACAGACTGGGTGCCTGACCTAACCTCTAATACTTTTTAAATGTGGGTTTTATAGTGGTTATGACATCACACACTGCCTGGCCTTGTCTGGCCAATCAAAAGTTACATCCAAAACATTGTCTCCCTCCTGGGCCGGTCTTTCCAAATACGGTCATGTCATTTCACACCTGGCGTCCTGCTGACTGTGGCATCTTCTGGCTTCTCCCCATGAGACGATGATTTCCTCAGAGTCATTTCTTGTGTAGCAGTTGAATAATAAAACATTTCTAATGTGTATCTTTAGTGTAATGAATTATATATATCCAGAATTAAAACAATGTATTCGTTACCTATAGTTCAATACCAGACATTCTATATAAGATAACACAAAACCTGTATTTACCAGACTGAACCTTATTGATACTGAGATTTCCATACTATATATATAAAAAAATGTAACCGAGAAGTAGAAGAACATGTTCTATTATCTTCATAGATAGTTGAAATTCTAATGACATTCAAATATCCCTTTTTATCTAATAAGTCAGATTAATGTAATATAGTTGTGATAAATAATACTAGGATTCTTGAGATATATTTCCAGAGCAAGTTGGTCTGGGTAAGACCAGCTGTCACTACTATAAGCTAGTCACACTGAGGTGTGACTTTTGGTCTTTGTTCTGGTGCTGAGTCTTAAGAATAGCCTTTGTAAAGTACTGAGCTCTCTATTTAAAGCATACCTGGTTACCACAGATTATCTTTCTCAGTTGTCTCCTTTGATTGTACATTTCTACACCATGCCCAGTTGTCTACACCAGATGTAATATATATTGAAGAGAGAAACACCTATGGTTATCTGCTCCTCCCAACCTAATGACCTTCCAATATACCCTTTCTTAAGTTGTCCAGGATATTCTTTGTTATAGAGACCCACTCGGATGCGACGCTCGCACCCCCGGAATGGTACTGTTTACACAGAAGACCAGTTGTCCTGGTGGGGGTTTTTACGACATCCTGTAAAGAGATCTAAAGTCTTATCTGGTTTTCTCATCTATCACCAACTGTCTCCCAAAAGTCCTCATCAGCAGCTGAAACCACACTCTTCTCCAAAAGGTCTTACACGATGTTATTGAATACTACTTGCTTTACACAGACACATTGCTCATTGAAATGAATCATTCCAAGTCAATTTACCATAAAGGCATCAGTGGAGGCCAGGTCTGCTGCTTTAAAGGACATACATGAGAGCGGCTAAGTGGCTCAGTGGGCAAGGCGCTCGCCACTAATGCAGGAGATGCTGTGTTCGAGCCCAATTCTCGGCATTGCTACCAGCTTGGCTGGTCGTTCATACTAACGCAATTGGCAGTGTTAGGGGTGGGAAGCTGGTGGGTGGGGATCAGACGTTGTGGACAGCGACTCCTACAGGTCGGTTGGTGCGCCTGCGCAGCAGAATCAGGAAGCAACGTGACCCTCCCACGCAGACCCTCGCCGCTGAGAGATTGCGCTGTGCAGGTGAAAAGATGCAATGGCTGCCTCCTCGTGTACCGGAGGGGACACGTGATGCAAGGCTTCGTCCACATTGCAGCCGGCTTGTGGGAGGCATGGCCTAACAGCGTTCGAGACAGGGGAGGGTAGAATTGGATAATACGAAATTGGGACATACATGCTTTAAAACTGGAAGAAACAATGATCAAATCAAAGGCAGCAATGGAAGAAACAATGATCAAATCAAAAATGGAAACGGTGGAGCTGGATGCACAAATAGCAGCAGCAGATGCCAGGATTAAAGTCCTTCTAAGCAATGATGAGCCTGGATCACAGATGGATGCTATGAATCAATATTATGATGATGGAACTGTGGAACCTGCACAAAAGGTGGAATCTACACTTAATACTGACACTTCTATGGAATTCATTCAATTGACTGCAATACCCAAGACCCCACTGCAGAGGGCAGTGGAACACATCAGCAGTAGTTCTCATGGAGCCACAAATGCATCTATTCCACAGCTGGAAGGTCATGATGTCAGTAATGTCTCTCATGGAGATCTCAGTGCAATGGTACAAAAACAAAATGAAATAGCTGATTTAATTATCAGACAGTAAAATCTCTCCCTACTACCCAAAAGAGAGGTCCCAGTGTTTGATGGAAATCTGCTATTCTACCAGTCTTTCATGCTGGATTTTAAACATGCAATTGAGGACAAGACTAGTTGTTTCCAGGATAGGCTCTACTTTCTTGAACAATTCACATCAGGTCCAGCCAGAGCCATAGTGAGCAGCTGCATGCACATGAATGGGCAAAGAGGATATCCAGAGGCTATGCGACAATTAAAGATACATTTTGGTGACGAGATAAAGATCGCAAATGCTTACCTGGATAAAGCACTGAATTGGACCGCTGTTAAAGCAGATGATGGAAAATCACTCCATTCATATGCCTTATACCTGAGGGGATGTTGCAATGCTATGCAAGACTGATGTTGCAATGCTATTTAAGACTGATATTATCCAAGCTCCCATACAAGCTCAGAGAACGATGGCGGACTAAAGCTTACGAAAAGTTTCAAAAAACAAACATAAGAGCTTGATTCATACATCTGGTGGAATTTATGGAAGCACAGGCTAACATCTTACTGCACCCTGTGTTTGGAGACATTAAATACCCAACTCCGACTAAAAGCTTAATCTCAAAGAGCAAAACATTCAACTTGAGACCACAGAGAAGAGGCAGTAGCTTTGTTACCACGGTAGCAGCAGCAGCTGAAACAACAAACAGCCAAAGTACAGCAACACACAAACACTCAAGTTGCTATTACGGCCCTATGCAGTCTCTGCAAAGGCAAACATGCAATATTGGATTGTTTGCAGTTTAAATCAGAGCCACATGAGAAGAAAGTGGAACATCTAAAAAGGAATGGTCACTGCTTTGGATGCTTAAAGATATGAGCTAAGAGTGTAAAAGGAAACTAGATTGCCAGATATGTCAGAGAATACATCCAACATTGCTGCATATTGATGGCAAAGGCTCAAAGCAGGAAACTGCACAACACCTGATTCCCACAGATTCTAATGGAACAAGAATCAACAGTGCATTAGTCTCAGCAGATCAAGGAACAGGGGCCGGAAAGGAATGTGCACTAGCAATTGTGCCGGTTCAGGTCAAAGTCGCTAAAAGCAACAAGACTATTTTAACCTATGCTTTTCTTGACCCAGGAAGCTTGGCTACATTTTGCACCGAAAACCTCATGAATCAGCTGAAGGCCAAAGGACGCAGAACCCAAATTCTTCTGCGAACAATGGGACCTGTCAAGAGCTATGAGCTCAAAGGACTTGAGGTAGGCAATTTAGAGGGTGATGCATGGATTGACTTGCCTAAAGTATACACCCAAGCAAAGATTCCTGTTTACAAGGAAAACCTACACACCCAGTCTGATCTGAAGAATTGGCCTTATCTCAGTGGAATCCAATTAAACGAGATCGAGGCTGACATTGAAATCCTAATAGGAATGGACGTTCCGAAAGCCATGGAACCCTGGCAAATAATAAATAGTCAAGAAACGGACCGTATGCAGTCAAGACACAGCTAGGATGGGTGGTCAATGGCCCGTTCAACTCTTGTTCTGCTATGGAGGAATCTGGAACAAAGTCAGTGTCAGTTAATCGCACCTCAATGGAAGATATGAAGGATATGCTGATCAAGCAGTACAACCAGGACTTCCCTGAAAAGGAGCATGTCATGTGAGGACAGGAGGTTCATGGACCTGGCAACAAGTTCAGTTGTTTTTAAAAACGGTCACTACAACTTACCTTTGC
Organism: Notolepis coatsorum; assembly: GCF_963971535.1. NCBI lineage: Eukaryota > Metazoa > Chordata > Actinopteri > Aulopiformes > Paralepididae > Notolepis > Notolepis coatsorum. Next base: position 53,901,696 of record NC_140171.1, on the reverse strand, counting down.
CTTTTCGAGACAAAGATGTTGTCCTGCCTGACAACTATCAAATGGCAGCGCAACGCACAGTGAACCTAGCTAAAAGGTTCAAAAGAGATTCTGCTTATGCTGCAGAGTACAAGGCCTTTATGGAGAAGGTACTGGCTAAAGAGCATGCAGAAAAAGTGCCACAAGAGCAACTCCAAAGGCACGACGGCCATGTGTGGTATATACCTCATCACAGGGTTTACCACAAACAGAAGAAAAAACTCAGAGTTGTCTTTGACGGTTCCTCATTGTACAAAGGCCGATCTCTCAATACAGAACTTCTCCAAGGTCCAGATTTGGCTAACCCGCTTCTAGGTGTGCTGCTTAGGTTCCGCAAGGAACAAATTGCAATAATGGCAGACATTGAAGCCATGTACTACCAAGTACAACTACACGAAGAGCACAGAGACTTCCTGAGATTCTTATGGTGGCAAGAAGGAGATGTTACTAAGCCGCTGGAAGTGTACCGCATGAGTGTTCATCTCTTTGGGGCGGTGTCATCTCCAAGTATCGCCAACTTTGCCTTGCAGCAAACTGGAAATGACAACTCAGAGAAATACAGCATGGAGGTACTTGATACAATCAAGCATGGCTTCTATGTAGATGATTGCCTCAAGTCTGTGGACTCCCCAAGGCAAGCAATCAAACTGATAAAGGACCTTAGGGAAGCATGCACCCTAGGGGGCTTTACCCTAACCAAATGGGTGAGCAACAGCCGGGAAGTACTCACAACAGTTCCTGAAAGTCACAGAGCCAAGCTAGTGCAACAACTTGACTTGGATAGAGAAAAGCCACCACTGGAAAGGGTACTAGGTATCCAATGGAACATCCACAGAGACACTTTCAACTTCATGGTTTCCGTCAAAAACAGATCTCCTACAAGATGAACCATTCTCTCCATAGTCAGTTCCATATACGATCCTCTGGGTTTCCTTTCTCCCCTTATCCTCAAAGCCAAGCAGATTCTACAGAAGCTTTGCATTGGAAAGTGTGGATGGGATGACATCATTCCTGAGGAACTATCAAAGCCCTGGCAAAGATGGATTACAGAGCTAGATCAACTCAGCAGATTCGAGGTGGACAGATGCTTAAAGCCTGAACATTTTGGACTTGTAAGGACTGCTGAGCTGCATCACTTCTGTGACGCGAGTGAGTCAGCAATTGGGGCAGCAAGCTACCTCAGACTCACAAATAACATGGGAGATGTCCATGTTACCTTTGTATTTGGCAAAGCCAGAGTAACTCCACTAAAACAAATCACCATTCCAAGGCTTGAGCTTGCAGCTGCAACGCTTGTTGTGAAAGCAGACAGAATGTTACAAAGGGAGCTACATATGGAACTGGAGAATTCTACATTCTGGACAGACAGTACATCAGTACTGAAATACATTTTCAACCAAACAAAACGATTCCACACGTACATTGCAAATAGGATTGCAGTGATCCATAACCTGTCTCACAAAAATCAATGGAGACATGTAAGTTCCAAGGACAATCCGGCAGACGACGCCTCACGTGGATTGCACATACTGTAGAATAATTTCTGAATTCTATCACTGTAAATTGCTTGAACATGGACAACAGCGCTACTAGCAAGCTAATTGAATACTACTCTTCATGGAAGAAACTTCAAAGAGCTGTGGGCTGGTGGCTGAAACTTAAAAAACTCTTACTGCTTCAAAGTCAGAAAGCCAAGGTTCATGTGACCCGCTCTTCCAAGCTTAAAGATGAGCAACAAGGCTTATCTGTGGAGGACTTGTATGAAGCAGAGAAGTCAATCATCCGCTATGAACAACAGCGCTACTTTGATTCAGAACTCCTTTCCTTCTGAAATAGGACAAACCAGTCAAAGCGGACAGCTCCATACGCAAACTGGATCCGATCATGGATGAAGGCATCCTAAGGATTGGAGGGCGGCTAAGTAAAACAGCCATGCCAGTGAGTTTGAAAAACCCAATCATACTGCCCAGAGACTCGCATGTATCCAAATTGATCTTGCAGGATATCCACCAGCAGGTTGGGCACGCTGGACGAAACCACATGCTCTCCAGGCTCGGTCAGAAATTCTGGCTACCATCTGCAAACTCTTCAGCAAGAAAGATCATAAAATCATGTGTATTTTGCAGACGCATACAAGCAAGGGTTGGAGAGCAAAAGATGGCTGACTTGCCAGAGGATCGTGTTGCTCCGGATCTCCCACCCTTCACTCATGTGGGCATTGATTATTTCGTACCCATAGAAGTTAAGAGAGGTCGAGCACATGTGAAACGATGGGGAGTAATATTTACATGAGTCAATCAGTTCACCTAGAAGTGGCGAGCACTTTGGACACGGAGAGGATCGGTACTGTCCATTCGAACAGATCGTGGTACCAACTTTGTGAGTGCTCAGAAAGAACTGGAAGCTGCTTTGATTCAGCTAAATCACCAAAGAATTCAGGATGCACTCCTGACCAGTCAAGTCAGGTGGTTATTCAATCGCCCTTCCGGAGCCCACTTTGGAAGAGTGTGGGAAAGACTGATCAGGCTGGTGAAAAAGGTACTCTTCTCAATCCTAAAGCAGCAAACGATGGATGACGATGTGCTACAGACGGCTCTATGTGAGGTCGAATCCATCCTCAACGATAGACCCATCACGACTGTATCAACAGATCCAAATGATCTAGAGCCCTTAACGCCAAACCACCTGCTACAGTTAAAAACCAAACCCCTCTTTCCACCTGGACTCTTTTGTAAAGATGAACTCTATGCCAGAAGGAGAAGGTGGACCAAAGAATATTTATCACTCATGCAACAAAGACAAAAGTGGTTCAAGACAAGAAAGAACTTCAATGTCAATGATGTAGTCGTCATAGTAGACGAAACTGCACCAAGGAATTCATGGCCCCTAGCCCGGGTGGTCAAGACCTTGCCGGACTCTAAAGGACATGTTCAGAGTGTGTTAGTTCGAACCAAGACAAACACACTCCAAAGGCCCATCAATAACTCTGAATTGATAACTGAATTACTTATTGGTAAAGGATTTGCACTAAAACCTGTACACCTTACTGTAAACTGTACCTAAATTGTACCTCATCCCATTTCTGCTTTGCACTATATAGTATTGTATATGTACATTGCATAGTATATTGTATGGTAACTCAGTTACTTCTATTCTGCATCGAACATTGTACATATGTATATACTGAACACTGTGACTTCTATTTTTACTTCTAATTTGACATGCTATACTATTTTATTTCATACTTATCTTGTCTAGCACAGTCTCTGGAGCGTAACAGTAAGAAGCATTTTGTATAAAAGTATTCTGTACTTCTGTATGACAACTATTAAAGAAACTTGAAACTAAACTTGATAAGCTCTGCTTGCTGCTGGAAGCCGAAGATTGAGCTGAAAATGTTAAATTTCCCCTGCCCCCTGCCCACTTCGCCCATGCCACTGCACACACACCACCCTCTCGCACGTCTTTACAAAGATGAACTGTTCTATCTTACACCACATCTACTCCCATGAGACTTTGTCCTATCCAATGGCTGGCGTATCGTGGTCGTCATACCATCAAGAACACTTATACCGCTGGGACTGGTGTGGGGTGGTGGTTAAGTTGGGGCATGATGAAGATAGACTGGTATGGATTTTGGGGCTGGGGGGGGTCAATTCGGGACATTATGAAATTATAAAAGATAATGAATGTATTGAACATTACTGAATGTGATGAATTACTTTCTGATATTTCATGTTTATATTTTTGCAATGTGCATTCTGGCTCCATTTAATGTTATTGATAACTGTAATTGTTTTTGCTATAGCGTCTCCAATTAGGGGCCGGTATGTTGGAGCCATATGGACCCAATTTGAGTTTGATGGGAAACCTGTAACAAAAATATATATTTTGATTTATGGATTATATTAATAATTTATATGAAATTGTACTTACCTGTATGATTTAAATTAATCTTGAAATGGATAATTACCTGGACACTTATCTGTTGATGACTGTGGGGCCGTGGCATAGATTCACCCCCCCCCTTCTGGAGTCTTCAAATCAGTGAATGAAATGTTTGACAGCTGAGTTAGACAGCGGCGTTTGGTGTGCAATAGTTTTTCGACCGCATCAAGCCAGACCAATTATATAGTTTACTTTGTCAAGATCCTGTTAGATATTATTTTATTTTAGTATAGAAAAGTCAACCGGAGTTTATGTTTAATAAATGTACATCTACTTACATCTTCTCTGTGCATGCTTTATGATGAATGTGCGTCGGCCAACTCTGCAATTAACTCCAGTGGCTAAATGGAAATCTGTGAAGGATTAGCCACTTCAACATTGGTTGCCATTTTGTCACAGGAAAGATTTGCCTCGAGGATGGAACCCAGGTAGGTAATTTCATCTTTCCTTGTGACAATATTGTCACCCACTGTAACAGAGAAGCCTTGCTGAGTTTGTTATTTGATCCAAAGAGAATGGACTCTGTTTTACCCAGGTGTAATGATAGTTTGTTATCAGCGAGCCATGTGCAGATTCTGCCGAGTTCAGAGCTGAGGGCCAGTTCAGAGACCAGCAGGGCTGAGTCGTCCGCGAACAGGAAGAAGTTGCAGTCACAAGCTGACGACATGTCATTTGCATAAATTAGGAACAGTAACGGTCCTAGTATGCTTCCTTGTGGAACACCAGAGCTCACTGGGGGGGGGGGGGGGGGGGTACAGATATAGATTATCTACAGATATGTAAAATCACTGTGTGCAGGTAAGTACGGACAGGTGTGGATAGATATGTGTTGAGAACAAATATATATATGGTATATACAGCATCATTGTACATGCCATCATACAGAGCTATGGGTTATATATGCAGGTGTATGAGTAAGTATATAGAGGGGTTATATATTGGTAATTATAAAAAAAGACACCAGTCAAATGTCAATTTCAATATAATTTATTGGCATTTTTTTTTATAACTTGAAACAACCTGAACTCCAGAAACTCTTTTGGCATAAAATGACAAAACAAAATCTAGCGAAAATTCTAAAAAATAAACATGGGAGTGGCACGTGTATACATTTTTAAAGGTATACTTGATCTTTAGGCTTCAGAACATGACATTTTTAAAGTCTTTATTTGACAGTACTTTGTCTCGACAGACAGTGTATTAACAATACATATCTTAATGTGTAGAACTTGGCACAACACTGAGGAGGATGAGAAAACAAGACAACATGAACATCACTGGTGAGCCGTGGTGGGGCACATGATCAGAGCGACGCAGTAAACGAGCCAGAGTGGCACTACCCTGCTCACTCAATACATTTAACACTGAATGGCACTATTCCGCTCTTTAAACACAGGTGACGTTATGACCGTCTTGCCTTGATGAAAGTTAACACTTCAGACTCTGATAAATCAGCATGTGCAAACTAAAGGAGGCACTTCTGTACAAGTTTTATTATAGAGCGTTTGAGTTTTAACGCAGCATTTTCAATGTGATTTTTATTTTTATGGGTCGGTGATGTTTCCAGGGCTGTACACTAGCAGTCCATGTTCTAATAATATGCAATAGCAGTTCACATACTATACTGTGAAAAGTGAATTAATCCTGTCATGCGCCTTTATTTGTAAAATTACTTTGTTTCATCGCTGACATGGGATTAATGATGATTGAATTTGATCTTATAAATGTGCTCAAGTAAAAATCCACATCAAAGTAGTTCTTCATAGAACTTGATGTGAAACAGTCCCTAGCTCCATGCCATGTAGGTCCTCCAGTAAGCCATATAAAACAATAAAAAGCCTACACAACTTTAAGCGGCATACTGCATGGACAAATATAATGAAGACCTTGATCAGTGGACATTAGGCCTTCTTTAACGATGAACGATTGTGCATAATGTGCTGAACAGATTTTGGGGTCAGATGATCTGAATGTGATCATATGAAACAGGGGATTTAAAATGTGATGGCAGACAGTTGTGGGGGACCTACAGTAAGAGCCTACAGTACCTAACTGTGATGACCAGAGGTCTCCAGATGACCAGAGGTCTCCAGATGACCAGAGTTCCTCAGATGACCAGAGGTCTCCAGATGACCAGAGTTCTCCAGATGACCAGAGGTCTCCAGATGACCAGAGGTCTCCAGATGACCAGAGTTCTCCAGATGACCAGAGGTCTCCAGATGACCAGAGTTCTCCAGATGACCAGAGGTCTCCAGATGACCAGAGGTCTCCAGATGACCAGAGGTCTCCAGATGACCAGAGTTCCTCAGATGACCAGAGGTCTCCAGATGATCAGAGGTCTCCAGATGACCAGAGGTCTCCAGATGACCAGAGTTCCTCAGATGACCAGAGTTCCTCAGATGACCAGAGTTCTCCAGAGGTCTCCAGATGACCAGAGTTCTCCAGAGGTCTCCAGATGACCAGAGGTCTCCAGATGACCAGAGGTCTCCAGATGACCAGAGTTCTCCAGATGTACCTGAAGAGATGCCACAGGAGGGTGGCAGGAAATCCACTTGACATCACATTTCATCTAATTACAGGAAGGGTGACTGCTGCTATGACCCAGTGTCCAATTGAGATGGCAGGCACAGCCGAGGTTGGTTGATTTAGTGGATTAACCAGATTTGCATGAATGTGCTGATAGAAAGATGTGTAGAAGTGAGTCTGCCAACCATGCAGCGATGCGTCCATACTGTTCAGATAGGTTGTCTGGATGGTTGGAGGGTTTGAGGACTAGAGTCCCCTTTCCTAACGAAAGACTGTTCCAACAAGAGACAAATACTTGTATGACAACTATTCTGTTGGAAAGATGACTAACCCTCACCTGCCACCACATAGCAACTGACCTGCCACCACACAGACTTTAATTCATAACCCTCACCTGCCACCACACAGACTTTAATTCATAACCCTCACCTGCCACCACACAGACTTTAATTCATAACCCTCACCTGCCACCACACAGACTTTAATTCATAACCCTCACCTGCCACCACACGGACTTTAATTCATAGCAACTGACACTTGATGGCAACATTCACCGTCAGGAGATACAGTAATTGTATTACTTGGTCTGACCGGACTAGAAATATTCTTTATTGTATCTTCTTCCTACACTTTCCTTACGTAAATCATGAGCAGCACATTACAAGTTTCAGTCTCCTGCTCACAAGTTGAAACTGAAGGTTCTCCATGTACGTCACTTGTATAGATTCAAGTTTTATATATATATCTCTATATATATATCACACGTGTGACTTTCCTTTAATGGTAGTGGCTGTGTTTGTTCATAATGAAATGAGAAAAAAAAGAAGAAAGAATCCGGTCCGATGGTCCAGACTCACTTAGCCAAATAACAAATCTGTGTCCGATTTGACACGTACACACATCAGACACCCAAAACATCCAAATAATTAACCATAATATCTCATGGAAATAATGAGGTAAGTCTGAGGTAAGAACTCCTATCAAGCCAAGAATGACATCGAACCCACACATCAAATAATGGCAGTATGGTCCTTTCAACCTTTAGCTTCAACCAATCCTATCCCATGTAAGGATTTGTAATACAGACGAAACAGAGTGAATACTAGTGTACTCTATGACCAGGAATACTAGTGTACTCTATGACCAGGAATACTAGTGTACTCTATGACCAGGAATACTAGTGTACTCTATGACCAGGAATACTAGTGTACTCTATGACCAGGAATACTAGTGAACTCTATTACCAGGAATACTAGTGAACTCTATTACCAGGAATACTAGTGAACTCTATTACCAGGAATACTAGTGAACTCTATTACCAGGAATACTAGTGAACTGACCGTCTGAAGGAACATTGGTAGAAATCTTCTGTAGTGCTTGTTTACTTCCTGGCTTTTTGTACTTCAGTGATGTTGACAAACACTTAAACTAGAGAGTGAACATTTCCTTTATAAAAGGGTAAGAAACTCACGGTATAGTGACACACATTCTCAAAAATCTTGTATACTTGATTAGCAGAGGACGGAGAACGATTCGTCCAGGATGCAAAAAAATCGAACAAATTGTCTGCTTTAAATACCGTTGATGTTAATCATTTGTAAAAAGTTTAAACCAATACTAGAAAGTCAGCGACTTTGATACAATCATCAGTTTAGAATCTATAGTGTAAAAAAAAAATCTATAGTGTAAAAAATAAGCATAACATCTTAGGCTGGCGGATGTTTCGTGTCTCGTCCCAGTCTGTCGATTTTCACCGCCAAATAAAAACAAGAGACCTCGACGAAACCATCACAAAATGGACCATCAGAGGCAACATCATTTCCGTCAACTTATGACAAAGTGCACCCCCCCCCCCCCCCTCCTAATCAGTGTCTGTGATTATTCTAATACCTCTTGGTACCTTCAGTACCGTTTCAGCTTCGCTGTGTCCAGGTACATTAGGCGTACGGAGTGGTGAAAGCCCTTTGAGAGTAAATGGGTAAAGATCAATGATAGAGACAATAAAGTGCTGTAGTGGGGGGCACCCTGATAACAATGCTTTCCTAATACAGAGACACAGAACCGGACGATTTGCCAAACGCAAATCCAATGACCGTTTCAAACTGAATTGTGATACATAAAAATTAAATAAAAATAATAATAATAATCATATCATCATGTACAACAGAAAAGAAAATACATTAAAACAATTGGGTGTGCTGTGATTTTCCGTATTTCAAAACAAGTGAGATTGGGGGGGGGGGGGCAGAGAACACGAGACGTTGTCTTTGAGGACGTGTCGAATCTCTTGGACGAGTGTTTTGATTTTCATGGTACGAGCAGCTTGACCATGTAGAGCTAGGTGTCTCTGGGTAGAGGTAAGAGGGCAAGGTTCGGGGGGGGAGTGCCCACCATGTCCGTGCTACATTAGAATTCGTTTTTTTTTCTCTACATACCCTGAGGTTTAGGTCTCTTATTTCTCTTACACTCCTCATATTCATACTGTATTTGGTAAATACTTATCATTCACATCATTCTTAACAGGCTTAAAACTTAAGGAAGCATACTCATTTATGCTAACTGAACTCAAAAGAGAATTTCATATCCCAAATTATACGGTGCTAAAAATATAAAACAATTCCAAGACCCTGTCAAACGACCATGCTCGACCGCTGCTCTGAACGTCACCTACAGTTAGTTTGGAGGAAGACTCTTTGTTGTTGTTCTTGTCGTCGTCAGTAGGCCTGGTTTCTCTTCTGCCTCCATGCCATGTGATGACATGCTGCGGTCGGTGTTCCGACACACACATCCAAATTCAGCTACACGAAGCAGGACTGAAAAGAAAGACCTATCTGGCACCCGAAATAGAGGCAAAAAAAACAGATTCTTCTTGTTTGACAAGATAAAAAGAAAGAAACAAAAAAAGAGAGAGAGGAAACTGGAGGAACCTGGATTCTCCAGAGAGCTGTCTCCAGAGAGCTGTCTCCAGAGAGTTGTCTCCAGTGTAAAGGGACTGTGGTGATTACAGACATATTGGAGACGATGGCCGCTCCGTGCTGTTGGTGTCGGCCTCCGTTTCCCTGTCGGGCCGGGCGGCGATGGGTGTTACGTTCCCAGGCGCAGGTAGGCCACCTCGTCACGCTCCCGTCTGAGTTCTCTGTCCTTACCGGCCCTGCCGCCCCGCCCCGGCCCCGCGGGGGCTAACGTCCTGTCGTGGACGGGACTCCTGACGGACATGGTGGCCAGGCTTAGGGTCCGTGAGGGGTGGGGGGAGGGAGGCCTGTACCGGCTACTACTGGTGCTGCCTTGAGGGTCCGGGGATAAAGAAGGGGAGCGCCTGGGCCGAGGCTCGTCCTCCTGGGAGCTCTCCAAGTCGGGCTCCAGCTCCTCCTCCTCCTCCTTCTTCTCCTCCTCCTCCTCCTTCTCCTCATCCTCCTCCTCCTCATCCTCCTCCCCCTCCTCCTCCTCCAGGGTGAGTTCGAACTGGAACTTGTCCCCTCCGCCCGCGGTGGAGGTGGGTCCCCCGGCTCCCAGCGCCCCTCTCGATCCCCCCTCGACGCTGTGCTCCTCTGGGCTGGTGGGCGAGGGGCTGTGGGGGATCATGCTCTGGTACCACTCCCTGTTGTCCTCCAGGGTGTCCAGGATGTCCTGCGCGTCGGGGTGCACCAGGTCGGCCCACGTCTCCCACAGAGGGTGGACCACGTAGTCGATGAAGCCCACCTGTGGGGGAAGGGGAAAGGGTCGGTCAGGTTGCCGTTCAGACGGGTCGTCTCTGGCTGTACGGATGTGTTCTAGGAAGTCTGACCTTTTGTAATACAATGCGAGAGGTGAAAGAAAGAGAGAGAAACAGTGATGCAGAACTGTCTCATACATTTCCAGAGAGAGAGAGAGAGAGAGAGAGATAGGGAGGGAGAGAGTGTAATGTACGCCTACACATGCTTTCTCTCTTTTTTCTTTTACAGACGCAGAGACCCTGACACTGGTAACGTCGAACCGTCCCACTACATGCCAGCTAGACCAGTTACCCTTCCCACTCCTCCAGACCATAGCACCAGACATTCTCCCATTTAAAATAATTTTTTTATGACTTATTTTTAGCGTTTTTTTCCCAGCTTTTTCATGGTCAGACATGACCGACAGAGGAGAGGGTGAACGGGAGAAGAAGTGGGGAGGACATGCGCCAAATTATCCCCCGGGAGCGGGAGGCGAACTGGCTCCCCATTGCTGCACGAATCCGCTTCAAGGCCCTCGGCCTGGCATACCGTGCGGCAAAGGGAACCGCTCCCGCCTACCTCCGGTCAATGGTCTCTAACTACACACCCTCAAGACCCCTACGCTCTGCATCTTCTGGCCGCCTCAGACCTACTCCTATCCGAGCTCCGGGAGGGTCATCAAAGAGAAGTCGCCTATTCTCAGTCCTTGCCCCACAATGGTGGAACGAACTTCTTCAACCATTATCTAAAAAAAAGTATAAAAAAAAGTCTAACCCTAACTAACCTTACTGTCATGCCTAATATACTAACCTACACTGTAGCACTCAACACTTTGATGAACATTGTTACTCAGCTGATAGAGTTGTGCCCTTCCTGATGACTTGTCGTACAGAACTTGGATAAAAGCACCAGCTAAACGACTAAATGTGACGTGTATGCCGATGACGCGATAATGTGTCCGTTTTCAAGTGACCTGGTTCTTCTCTATGGAGGCGTTGTGCTTGTCACACATGGGGCTGATGTCCATGCCCTGGTTCCTCTCGCGGTCGCCCTGGGTGAAGAACTCCATCATGATCCGGTCCGTCCACTGCCGGTAGATCTCCAGGGGCTTGGTGGGGTTGCTCAGGTCCGCACAGTGCACCATATTCTGGAGAACCTGGATAATAGATGTTGGAGATTAGTTTGGTCCTTTATTGTCAATGTTTTTTTATTTACCATTGTGTGTTAAAATCCACTGTAAACGTGAATTAACTAGTCAATTATCTCTCTTTTATTTTTTTTTGCTGAGCGCAATTTTTGCCCCTGTATGTTACTGTATAGGCTGTGTACATTTATTACATGTACTTTCTGTATGTTACTGTATAGGCCATGTACATTTACTACAAGTACTTTCTGTATGTTACTGTATAGGCCATGTACATTTACTACAAGTACTTTCTGTATGTTGTATGGGCTGATACAGAGGGGAGGATAACGATGGCAAAAGTTGAATACTCTCAGAAAAATCGCACTAATTTCGTTGTATGCTCGGAAACACATTTGATGCAGATTTTTATAAAACAATCACCAGGATAATCTTGGAACTCCATGACTACGCCTTTATTGTGGGAGGCGACTTTAATATGTGCTCGGACTCAACGATTGACAGATCTGGAACCTCAGAGACATACGATCAGAAACTATCCTCTGCTGCCCTTTGGAATACAGCAAAGGGTTTTATCAGAAGTAGGGATGTCCGATAGTATCGGCCTACCGATATTATCGGCCGATATTGGCATTAAAATGTGATATCGGAAAATATCGGTATCGGTAAAAAAAATTTTTTTTATTTTTTCATTTCTAGAACCTTTATTGATTTTATTTATTGTCAAAAGTATGCATAATGTTGTGTTAATTCCACAACAAGAGATATGTAATGTTAATTACCTGAAATTATTCCGTTTTGGGGGGGGACCCTGCATATATCGGTATCGGTTGATATCGGTATCGGAAATTAAGAGTTGGACAATATCGGTATCGGTAAAAAAGCCAATATCGAGCATCCCTAATCAGAAGTCACGTCACACTTTTCACTTCCAACTTACGTAAAACACGGTTAAACAGACTTTAAAAATGGGAAACACTGTACTTGGACCTGTACGCTTCATTGCAGTCTAACTACAATGAACAATGAACTACGGAAAATCGTTAAAAAATGAAGAAATTATATTCTTCCCCTCGGTCAATGTACAGATAATCTGCGATGCGCATTTTGGCTGATGATGTCGTTGCCGGTGGCCGGGAGGAACACGACTCATTCAGGCCTAATTGTATTTAATTAAATTGTAATATTATTACTGGGGTATCTATAATTAAAACATCACTTAAATGCAGATCAGGGTTATCCACTGAAGCCATAATGACTCTGACCAAAACCACGGGCTCACGAGCGCACAATAGGCATTGTAGAGCGCAGAGTTGGCGTGTTGAAATTGATTTCATTTCAGTCATTACAGTGCTTAATGTCGGGTCAGCTTGTCATTTATTTCTGTCAATGTGCTGGTTCTGTAGCAGGACTGGGTCAGTCAACATCCTTGGCACCGAAGATAGTCTACACGCTCCCTCCTCCTCAGCGGAGTTGTCTGTGAACTTGACAACTTCATTGGATTTATTTATTCTCTAAAAATATCTATAATCATACGATTAAATATTGTTTAAAATAAAACGCTAAATACTATTATTCTGTGTGTCATGTTTCAATTTCAATCTAAAAGGCTATGGTCATACTCAGATGTACTAGCTGGCCAGACTCCACTAGTAGGCGGCGGGCCGAAGGTCTCTAGAGGCTTCCGTTAATGAAATGATTGATCTGGTTAAACAGACTATATGTTATTGTAATATGAACTACATAATATACTATAATAACACATTTCCGTTTGTTGGCAACGGTTGTTGGGTCATATCTTTATGAAATTAATGTGTTGATAAGATAAAAACTACCTACGTTTGTGAAAAGGGGCGTTGCTGCGGAACCAATCAAAACGCGTTACAACGTCAGGTGACTTGATTTCTCCCAATGACATTGCTCAAGCTCCGGAAACTAGGAAGTAAATTTGCGACTTGTCTGTTGACAACACTGGATAGCTCTGCATCGGTAAGCTCTCAATACTCATATACATTACTATTGAAATGCATTTTTACTTAACTCTACAGCATTATTCAAACGTGATAGGAAGTTATGAGTCATCAGCTGTTTATATGCATCCGTTTTGACTTCCGATTACACATTGGAAAATATTGTAGCCAGCTCACAGACTAACGTTACGTTAGCATTTTAACTTTCTCAGATAGCAATCTAACATTACGTTAGTGTAAATCAAACAACTCTAACCCAATACTAATAATAGTAACTTGTTTCACATTCTTGCTGTGTGTTACACTATGGTATAGCGGTATGTGTTATTGCCTGTGACGTTGTACTGCTACATATCTATTTATGACATACCAGATTTGTAAATACAGTACTGTTTGTCACAAGACGTTGTCACAACAGTTACATATGTACAAAATATACTGTCTCATAAATATACTCTTCCAATATATAAATATACATATAAATATATTGTTTTAGATGCTGTTGTCACTATGAATTACAAATGGGGGGCCCTGATGTAAACAAGACAAACGTCTTTCTCTGGTCTGCATCCACTTAACAATAGTTTGATATTGGATGGTCCCTGTGCTGTTGTTTACTGTCTATCTGTATGTCATGTATGTAATATGTTATGATGAATTGAAAATGGGGGACCCTGATGTAAACAAGATGCAAGTCTTTCTCTGGTCTGCATCCCATTAACAATTGTGTGTATTGAGCTGTACTGTACTGTACCCATTCTGCAATCTGTTAATATGATGAATAACGTTATCTATTGTAGTAACAATGTTCCAAAATGTATTGATTGTTTTTCTGTTTCCCCAGATGCTCAACCCTGGACCACACGACAGATATATTCTAGGCCTAATTAACCCTAGCCTGAGGGTTCTATAGTAATCAATCATGCAAGCTCAAAGATTGAGCTCTTGAGGTGACTGCTCTATATCAAGAACCATTATCAGAGTGGCAACTGCAGGACCTGTATTTCCCAAAACAATGAATATCATGATTGAATGAGAGGCCATGGTAAACAGCACAGTGAATAAACAATGTGCAGTCCCTTTATATATTGTTCTGGATAGAAGTGGGGCCAGGATAATCTGCAAGAGCTCAACTTTTGAACAAGGATGGTCTCACATAAGCTGTCCAGGGACGACTCACACAGCTCTCTACTCTCTGGGCCCTGGACTGGACACCCCTCCACTGTACTAGTTACACATTACACACATACAAATGACAATAACACTATGTAACAACCATCAAATGCACTCACAGCACACACATCCACACGCACACACTCACTATTAAACAAACAACTGACTGCAGCACCCACTTTAGAACACCTAAACACACTTTATATTTATTGGCAAAGAATTTGCACTACAACCCATACCTCATTACACCTTACTGTAAATTGTACCTCATCCCATTTCTGCATTGTACTGTATAGTATATTGTATTGTAACTCAGTTACTTTTCTACTCTGCATTGTACATTGTATGTATATATTGAACAATTGTCTACGTACTTGACTTCTATTTTATACTTATCTATTTTTATCTAGCACAATCTCTGGAGCAAAACAGAAAGAAGCATTTTATATAAAAGTATTCTGTACTTCTGTATGACAACTAATAAAGAAACTTGAACATCAAAAAATCAACATTCTGTTCTCTATGCCAGGCTAGATCTGACCTTGACTCATGTTACAGGATTAATACACACTTTATACACAAATTGCATATAGCATTCTCTTTGGTAGCATTCATTCTGTGTTTATTGTGTCATACTGGGGAATAATATTAATATTATTATGTCCTATTGGGGACATAATTTAAAATTCTGAGCAATTCAATCGTTGTTTTTATGGAGAGGACGTCTGACATTAATTGAAAACTGTATTAACAGATTGCAGAATGGGTACAATACAGTACAGCTCAATACACACAATTGTTAAGGGGATGCAGACCAGAGAAAGACTTTCATCTTGTTTACATCAGGGTCCCCCATTTTCAATTCATCATAACATATATGACATACATGACATACAGATACAGTAGGCCTACTGCTACATCTATACATTTAATTATGACATACCAGATTTGCAAATACAGTACTGTTTATGATACAAAGAGTCCAGAAAACAATTGCAGATGGGATGCAGACCAGAGAAAGACGTTTGTCTTGTTTACATCAGGGTCCCTCATTTGTAATTCATAGTGACAACAGCATCTAAAACAATATATTTATATGCATATTTATATATTGGAAGAGTATATTTATGAGACAGTATATTTGCAGTCCAGAGAAAGACTTTCGTGAGAGACCAACAAAGTGAGGTATGTAAAAACTTGGAATCAAATTGTGGTCGTAGTCGTAGATCTAACGTTAATATCACGTTAACAATCTAATGGCTAGAAAGCTCACCTGACGTCGATATGGCTTAATACAGTGCGAAATACAATCTTATATTAAGAAACAAAACACAAGTTGAACATAGTTTTGAACGTTTTATTACAATAGTATTTAGGTCGGACCGTCGGATCTAACGTTAATATCAACCATCTAAAGCTCATCTGTGACGTCGTTATGGTTAATACAGTGCGAAATACAATCTTATATAGTAACAAAACAATACACAAATTGAACATAGTTTTGAACGTTTTATTACAATAGTATTTACTGTCATGTTGCGATGTATAATACAGCTAGCGTTCCAGTCAGATTCTCCGTTCTTGTTGACAATTTTGGGGTCCGTACTTCCCGTTTCTGTATCCTGATTGGTTTATCAGCTAGAGGTGTCCCAAGATATGCATGAGCAAACATTGAATCTAAATGTAAGATTACGAACACCGATGACCAACAGACGGCTGGCCAACAAACGTATTTTGACTCAACATAATAACTAGATATTACACACAAAGAATTGTGTAGTCTGCCAACATGGATCAATCAAGTTCACTTTAGACTGACTCGGCCTCCCCTCTATAGGTGGCAGCACAGTAATGCATAACATCACGTTGGGTGAACTGGTTGATGCTACTGCTATGGTGGGTGTGAAGGACTTCAGGCTGCTGGGTTAGGGTTAGGGTTAGTTAGTGTTCTGACCTGGACTTCAGGCTGCTGGGTTAGGGTTAGGGTTAGTTAGTGTTCTGACCTGGACTTCAGGCTGCTGGGTTAGGGTTAGGGTTAGTTAGTGTTCTGACCTGGACTTCAGGCTGCTGGGTTAGGGTTAGTTGGGTTAGTTAGTGTTCTGACCTGGACTTCAGGCTGCTGGGTTAGGGTTAGGGTTAGTTAGTGTTCTGACCTGGACTTCAGGCTGCTGGGTTAGGGTTAGGGTTAGTTAGTGTTCTGACCTGTACTTCAGGCTGCTGGGTTAGGGTTAGTTGGGTTAGTTAGTGTTCTGACCTGGATGCGGTCTGAGTAGTTGTCCAGCAGCAACACTCCCAGACTGGTCACCTTCTTGGTCTCCACCATGGTCTTCATGTCGGCCAGGAAGTTCATGTGTTTGGACATGTCTGTGGCCAGCACCTGGAGAACAACCAAACACAACACACATGCGTATCTTCAGTCATATCGGACATCATACTGTAAATAAATGATTGTCTTTGCAGATCTATTTTTAAGTATTCTTCTGACTTTTCAGTTTTGACATTTCTACCACCGTCTCACCATGTCGATCACCATCTTGCGAAGGGAGTCCCTCTGTTTCTTGCCGAGGTTCCGGAAGATGTCACAGTTGTCCTCCTGCAGGAGCTTGAAGCCCACCGCCAGATGGTGGTTCTCCAAGACCGAGGAGTCGTTGTACATCACGGCCAGCTCTGAACCTGAGGGGAAGGCCAATGGGAACATGGTGGGTCTGGGACCTTAGCCATCATCATCCACTATCTGAACCTGAGGGGAAGGCCAAGGGGAACATGGTGGGTCTGGGACCTTAGGACCATCATCATCCACTATCTGAACCTGAGGGGAAGGCCAAGGGGAACATGGTGGGTCTGGGACCTTAGGACCATCATCATCCACTATCTGAACCTGAGGGGAAGGCCAAGGGGAACATGGTGGGTCTGGGACCTTAGGACCATCATCATCCACTATGAGCTCTGAACCTGAGGGGAAGGCCAAGGGGAACATGGTGGGTCTGGGACCTTAGGACCATCATCATCCACTATCTGAACCTGAGGGGAAGGCCAAGGGGAACATGGTGGGTCTGGGACCTTAGGACCATCATCATCCACTATCTGAACCTGAGGGGAAGGCCAAGGGGAACATGGTGGGTCTGGGACCTTAGGACCATCATCATCCACTATGACTCGGCTAAGAAAACCAAGCAGCCAGTCCTGTGAGATACCGTTGGACACAGGTACAGGCAGGGGTGTAAAAAGTACCCAGAAATTATACTTAAGTGAAAGTATGGGTACCGTCTCAAAATAGTACTCTAGTAAAAGTCAGAGTATCTGGCTAAAAACACACTTGAGTAAAAGTCTAAAAGTTTCTACTTTTAAATTTACTTGAGTACTAAAAAGTAAAAGTAAAAACCTTTTTTCTGACTGTCTATTCTTCTGATAGCAGGTGTTTAGTCAAAGATCCCTGCTTTCTAGTCTTGCACAAGGACCAATCAGCATGGGTATGGGCGGGTTCATTTTCCATTGATGGGGATTTGATTGGCTGTTTTTAAATAGAGTGCGGCAGCAGGATAACGTTAACGTTAGTTCGGCCAGAGAAACAAATATAAAATTTAAATAGTTGGACCTGTGAGATTTGTACTTTGTAGGTCTGCATTTTAAATGTAAGAAGTAAAAAGTATGTATTTTTTCCTCTGAAATGTAATTGAGTAAAAGTACAAGTATACAAACCTAATAATACTCGAGTAAAGTACAAATCCCCAAAAACAGTACTTAAGTATTGTAACAAAGTACAATTACTCAAGTACTTTACACCCCTGGGTACAGTACAACATTAGGGCCTGTAATTCAGAAGCGTATTAGTGTAAGCCAGTGCTTCTACATACTCATCTAGGAGCACACATCAAGTGACATGATCATATAAACCTCACCGTGACTTTAGAGCCAAACTAGTCTCCTAAAATGTTTCAGCATCTTCAGGAGCATCTTAGCTAATAAAAATGACAAGCGTTCTTTTAGTCAGTCCTAGTTATTTCCTCGGCCAAAGTGGGAGTGACTCTGCGTGGCGGCAGAGCGAGGAACCTACTGGTGTTGATGAGGAACTGGTTGGTGACCCCCGGGTGGTCCACGTCGTGGATGGCACTGGCGAACAGAACCGCCATGATCTCCAGGTCTGTGAACACTGCCTGGGAAGAGACAGAGAAGAGCAAGTAAATTTTACAGCACAATTCCAAGATTAAAATCATACCGCAGGCGGTCAGGTGGCGTAGCGGAGATTGCGCTTGTCACCAACGCAGGAGATGCTGGGTTCGAGCCCAGCTCTCTGCGTTGCTACCAGCTTGGCTGGTCGTTCATACTAATACAATTGGCAGTATTAGGGGGTGGGAAGCTGGTGGGTGGGAATCTGGCGTTGTGGACAGCGATGCCTACAGGTCAGGTCTCGGCGCTTGCTCAGCGGGGGCAGGACTTGGTGGAGATAGCGTGCCCTCCCACGTGTTACACTTCACCAAATGAGAGTCCTCGCTGCCAAGTGAAAAGAGCGTCTGTGAAAACTGGCTGTCGCCGCTCGTATCGGAGGAAGCGTGCGATCGACTCGGGACGCCCTTGTACCGACTCGTAGGAGAACATGCGAACAACAACCAGGTAGGGGAGGGGGGGGATTGGCACAACGACTAACATTGGGACGGGAGAAAAACAGAGAAATTAGAAACAAACAAAAAACATACCGCAATCCCATCTCCCTATGATCTACAACAGGATGAGGTCACTGCGATCTAGGGCTGACCTCGATTAGTCGAATAATCGATCGAAAGGAGCCGTAGTCCACTGCCAACCTCTTAGTCGAATAAATAATAAAAAATTATTTAAATATATACATATATATATTTTTGGGATCATTCTTTTCAAAAGCAAAGAGGCCTAGAAGCGTGGCTAATGACATGCATACCAGCGAGGCTAACTGCCTAAGAAAACGGGCACAGAGACACTGAAAGAGGATTTCACCCATCTAATGAACACACTAGACTAGACAAATATCAAGATGTATCCATCAGTGGACCAATTGCATGCTTTCGCAGAGAACAAGAAGCCTTCCATCGACTCCTTCAGACATTAAGCACCCCCACAGCCCAGATGGAATGATACAAAAAATATCAAAATTTAATAAAATTATATATACAGTATATATTCTTTGTGCATTCAGGGGGTAGTCGACTACCAGTCGACTATCAGCACATTTTGGCCAATCAAAGTCGACTATACAAATCCTTAGTCGGGGACAGGCCCACTGCGATCATTAACATGCAACACAGGGTAATAGTATCAGAGAAATGTGTAATTTCCTTCTACTACACAGTGATGTAGTGGTTAATCAATGATGTAGTGATCATCATAACATGAGCAGCCATCTATATGTTGTTTGTTTGTTAACATAACACTATATACTGTATGTTTTGAGGCAGATATCATCCCCTGTCCCATGGCTATGTGAAGGATGGGAGATACTACTGAAAAAAGTAGTAGAACGTGCTCACCTCACTAGACTTGACACTGGGTGCTGTAACCTCTGATATCATACATACAAATAGGGAAACAATGTCCAGGCAGAAATTACATACCTGGGTTCCATCCTAGAGGCAAATATTTCCTGTGACAAAATGGCATCCAATGTAATAAAAAAAGTCAACCAATGAACAAGATTCTTGTACCGGATCTCCTCTCTGGTAAACAAGAATACCCTGAAGACTCTAGCAGGAGCACTCAATCAAGGGTACTACGACTATGCTTGCACCTCATGGTACCAAAGCACCTCAAAGGCGCTAAAAACAAGATTACAAACATCACAAAACAAACTGGTCAGACTACTGCTTGACCTTACTCCTAAAACCCACCTCACCCCTGCCCATTTTGACAACCTATGATGGCTTAGAGTAGACGACAGAGTACAGCAACTTGCAATGGGCCTGGTCTACAAGATACACTACACCACTAAGGTACCCATGTACATGTTGAAATACTTCCAAAAAGGTCAGTGAATACCACGACCACAACACCAGAGGGAGTTCCACAAATCAAGTTCAACCCAGATTCGGCTCAAACAAGGGACTAAACACATTTCGCAATTATGTGGAACGCCCTACCCACAGCCGTAAAATAATGTGAATCCCCACCTAGGCTCCACAGACAAGGGAATGGAGTTTGATAAAAAGAATGTAGCCACAATCTTTAATAACTTCTTTACATCGGTAGCAGGTAAGCTTGTCTCAAACCTATCTCCCAAGACAGAACAGTTTGGTGATGACTTTGTTTCCAACTACTATAGCCAACGAGGGGTCAAGGCAAACTCATTCTTTCACCCACACTGTTCATCCCAGATTCGGCACAAACAAGGGTCTAAACACGTTTCGCAATTATGCCACATCAATGTGGAACGCCCTACCCACAGCCGTAAAAAAATATGAGAATCCCTACCCACCTTCAAAACCGCTCTCAAAGAGCACCTAATTCAAAACTGGCCCCCGTAAATGTCCAATGCACCCCCTCCCACCCACCCACCCCCTCCTAATGTACAGTTTCCTCCCCCTCGTATGTATATCTGTTAGGATCTCTGTTTAACAGTACTGTATATTTGCATATCTTGTATGTCACAAATGTAACAGTACTGTATTATGTATTGTCATAAATGTCATGATATATATCTGTATATCTGTATGGCCCCCGTAAATGTACAAACCCCCCCTCCCGTAATGTACAGTTCCCTCCCCCTCGTATGTATATTGTTTCTGTTAGGATTTGCTGTTAGGATAACAGTACTGTATACCTGTATGTCATGTATGTCGGAAATGTCAAGATATATATCTGTATGTTGCGTATGTCATTAACATATTCGGGGCCATTCGATTTCCCCATCTAGCTATAGCACGGCCAGGTTTTCATTACATAGTTTCACTGTGTGTCACGTTGTTTGTAGAGCTAAATCTATATTTTATATTATAGCTATGGATACAATAGCATGGTCATTTGACAGTAACAATCTTCCGTTCAAGATGCAAAAAAGAATAAATTCTTTCATGAATAAGTTCACGCGTTATACCCATTGGCGTTTCGTCCCTGGACACGCTATTATTTTCAAATCAAAGGCATATGATAGGAATTATGTTTCATCATGAATGCATGAAAGGGGGGGGGGGGGTGTTGAAAACCGATCAGGGGGATGGGTATGAAAACCATGCACGATCAAGCTGAAATTGACGTCAGATTGTCCTTACCTGTGGTCGGTGGTATTCCAAAAAGAATATTCCAATTATTTGATCGCCATCTGGTCCATCCTATGCCCATCTGGTCCACGACATAACCCACCACAACATATGGATCGGGGGTCCAGAAAATTATTCAATACGACCGAGTGAAGCCCTAGATTTCCCATTACTAGAAAAGAGTGCCCAGAGCAGTTTAAAGGTAGCACCCGGTCTGGAACAGGATTTACTGCACTCTCGATACTGCCTACTAGCAGGATCTGGCCGGTACTGCACATTCGGAGGACCCTGATGTAAACAAGACGAAAGTCTTTCTCTGGTCTGCATCCCCTTAACAATTGTGTGTATTGAGCCATACTGTATTGTACCCATTCTGCAATCTGTTAATAAAGTTTTCAATCAATCAATCAATCAATCAATCATTCAAAATCAATCAATCAGAAAAGGGGGGGGGGGGGTTGTCTTAATTAGAATATAATAGTGTCACAGACACTAAGCCACATTGTTACTAGAGAACTAGACAAGTTAACTGTACTGGACGGCAGGTGGACAGGAAGTGAAGAGAGTCGCTAGCTCAAGTTAAATTAAACCTGTTGCTACATCAGGTACAAACAATGGAGCGCCACTTAGTGACTAAACATGGCACTGCAACTAAATAATAATAACAAAAATACACACCAGTCCCAAACTAATGTCATTGGTCGACGGTCACAGTCGAGCAGCTCTCTGTTGCTCTGGAGGTCCAGTGTGGTTTGGAATAATCTGTTGATAATTCTGCCTTATATCTGTTAAAAAGTACTTATTTGGGCTGCGTATCATTCTCTATAAACCCCAAGGCTTTGGTTATTGATTGTTCTCCTTCTGAATCTGCATGGAGAGGTTGTTTAAATGCTTTGGGGAGCAGAAGGTGCTCTTGCCTTCCCAGTTCTCTCTTCCAGGCTGATGCAGACTTAATGGCCCATCATGTTAAAAGCATTGTCACCAGTGTTCACATCATATTGCATAATGCTTGCATACAGTCACTGTATTTATCCACCAATTCCTCATTGAAATTAATTCAATTGTTCATGATCATAAAAAAAAAAACGTAATATGCAATGCTCTCAAACAGCAGACTTAAAACAATGCTATTCCCTAACAGCAGACTAAAAAGGAACACGCCAACATTATGGAAAATACACTGGATCAGGTGCCCTAGCTTAAAACTCCAGGAGAGGTGTTTTGGCAAACAGCTAGGTTAGCTGATATGTATCTGCTTCCATTAATTTATGCTTAAAAAAAACGCAAGATGATTTCCAGAATGCATTTTTTTTTTTGCAGCCAGGCCACTGAACTTAGAAGCAGGCCAGGCCAGTGTTTCTAGTTGCGGCGGGGCGATAGTTAGATAACCTAGGTGGGGAACAACCAGGAGATCACTGTGACAGAGAGTAAAGGCACACAAGTTGGAGAACTATCTTTCTCGCTCTCGCGCTCACAAACCTACCTTTTTACCCTACCCTCCAATCTCCCCCAGTCCCATTCAATCGTGTTTGCTGCAGCTCAAATGTATCCCCTTGCCCCACTTTGTCTTTTATGTCTATGTCTGTGTTTTGTGTTTGTTTTTGTTTTGCTGCCATTTTGGCCAGGTCTTGCTCGAAAAAGAGATATTTGATCTCAAGTGACTACCTGGTCAAATAAAGGTTAAAAAAAAAAACACAAATGTGATTGGTGGAGGCGGGACCATTACAATTATTTTTATAAAATCCATCAAAATCAGTGTTGTTGCTAATCATTGACACATGCTAGCCTGTAATAACCCCCCCCCCCCCAGAAAAATCTACTTTGCATTTGATATATTGAAAATATTTCACTTTTTGTGTTTTTTTTTTTATCATTGACATATGCTAGCCTGTTTAAAAGCTGGCCTGACTGGGGCTATATTTCGCACTATATTTCCTGGCCTGAATGATTACCCCAGTCCGGCCCTGGTTAACACATTGGGCGCCAGCCATTACCCTTATCCTCCTTGTAGCTAATGCGCCAGGTTTCCATAGCCTACTTTCACTGTGCGCCACTATGTTCGGAGAGCTATATCTATATTCTATATTATAGCTATGGAGACAATACTATGGTAATTTTACAGTCACTTTCTTCCGTCGAACATGCAAAAAAGAGAAAAAATTTACATACGTTTGCACGTTATCCCGTGGTGAATATTGTATAGTTTAGGAGTGATCCGGGCTAATTCCTGAAAAGCTTAGTTATAGGGCGCTACATGAATTCTGCTATAAGCGTTGGCGTTTCTTGCCTGGACACGCTACTATTTACAAATCAAATGTATATAATAGGGGGCGGCTGGGTGGCGCAGTGGACATTGCGCTCGTCACCAACGCAAGAGACACCGGGTTCGACTCCGGCTGTCAGCGTTGCCTCCGGCTTGGGCTGGCCGTCATACTTACTCAATTGGCAGAGTTAGCGGGTGGAAGTCGATGGGTGGTAATCTGGACGTTGTGGACAGCAACTCCTACAGGTCGGTCAGGGCGCCTGCACAGCAGAGACAGGAAATGGCGGGGGCAGTGTGAGCCTCCCACACGTTACACCTCGCCAATGAGAGTCCGCGCTGGCAGGTGAAAATATGTGACAGGCTGCCTCCACATGTATCGGAGGGGACATGTGATGCAAGGCTTCTATCCTCCCTATAACTGGCCAGTGGGGGGTATATGCGAGCAACGTTCAAGACAGGGGAGGGGAGAATTGGCACAGTGAAATTGGGATGGGAGAAAAATTGAAAAATAGGAGAAAAAGTGGATAATTTTTTTTTATATAATAGGTATTATGTTTCATCATGATCGGGGTTATTCCAAAAAGAATATTCCAATTGTCTGATTGCGATTTCCAGTATTGATGTCCATCTGGTCCCGGACATAATTTGGCACAACTTATGGATAGAGTGTGCTAGATGCGTTTCGAAGCGGTGGGATGAAGCGATTTAATTGGCTCCGTCTACATTCTGCACCCGGAGGGGTTTAGATGTAACACACGGTGAGAAATAAGGTTTGCAGGATGCGGCCGGTACTGCACTTTTGGCGTCTCAGTATGGCTTTCAGCTGTAACATATAGGTCCGTGAGTGTAATATTGATATTAAAAATCGATACGTAGTAGTATCGCGATACTTTGTGTGACGATACTGTATCGATACAGGGACGCCAAGTATCGATATTTAATTATTCATAAAAAAAAATTCTATAAGGAAGTTGCATTGTTCATTTCAATACCTGTAATAGTACAGTAGTCCACACACACATGTGCATTCAGTTAAGTTGGAATATGACTGTAATACAAACAGTTCAGTTTGTCAGGTACATGCAACACAGATTACAGTGTTGACATCTGTCTGCTTGAGAAAATACCATGTTCTGCAATAAAAATTATTGAAGTGAGATGAACAGACTGAACTTTATTTGATTAGATAAAACATGTTGACAAAGTTTTACTTTGCAGTTGAAAAAAGGTAATAAATTAAATTTGATAAAAAAAATATATATATATATATATTTCCACAATACTCAGCGTATCGCAATATATTTAGTATCGCGATACTATCGTATCGTGACGCAAGTATCGCGATAGTATCGTATCGTGAGGTCTCTGGCGATTCCCACCCCTAGTTTTTGGTGCCCAACGATTGGCGAGCAAACACGTAATAATACGTGGTTGGCGCAGAATGAGTTAAAAGCCTCCAATGCTTATTAGTAGGGGTGGAACGGTTCACAAAATTCACGGTTCGGTTCGTATCACGGTTTTGGTGTCACGGTTTTCGGTTCGGTTCGGTATAATTTTTTTTTTTTTTTTTATGTAACACTCCAAAAATACCATAAATCAGCATAAGATATATAGCCTAAAAATAATCCAACTTTTCAGTTGTTCTCAAGGACGTAGTCATACAAAAACTGAAAGAATGAGGCAGTTTGACATCAGGCACATTATTTTGACAGTGACGGTTAGAGCCAGGAGAGATGTTGGTGCAGCAAGAGGGGAGGCATTGCTGATTTAAACATGCTTCTCATTTATTTGGTAAAAAAAAAGTTTACCTTTTAATAATGTTTGGCACACAAAGACCGAACTGACTGAAACATATAGGCAACATTTGTCAAAGTATTAACTTAGTGCAAACAAACTAAATAATTTTTTAGTGGCCACATTATAGACAAAGGCCATCAACATAAAGTATTGATTGATTGATTGATTGAACATTTTATTAACAGATTGCAGAATGGGTACAATACAGTACAGCTCAATACACACAATTGTTAAGGGGATGCACAGAGGATGCACAGCATATGCTCAACCAGCACTAGACTTTCTTATCAAAAAGGAAAAGTCACTGTTGTTTAAAATAAATAAATCATGTGTAGGCCTACTAAATATATATTTACTAATTGCATGAAACATTATGAAGAATTCTCGCCGCTTTTCACTGCATGGTACCTAATCGACTCGACTCGCTTTTGCTTTTTGAGAGTCTTGGTAGCCGTATTTGAAGTGACGTCACACCAGGAAGTAAATAGTCAACAGTAACACACAGCGTTGGAACCTGGAGAAGCCCTGATGATATAATATAAACGAACAGCCAATAAACGTGAAGTTATCTTTGAACCTCTGTTGTCAAGCCTCGTCAATATACCCCCCCCCCCTTCCTCACTAATGCAACTGCTGTCGTGGAGTCACTTCGCTGTGAGCGTTTCCACAGTTAGCTTGCGGCTAACATTCGTTAGCCTAGCGAACGAATGCGAACCGTTCCACCCCTACTTATTAGTGCATGTGCGTTTGAACGTTTGCATGTTTCAACCACCTCCTATAATAGTGGGGGTCGCGGCTCGGACGTGGGTGGACTGTACCATAGCTTACCTCCAGAGCAGGACGTGGGTGGACTGTACCATAGCTTACCTCCAGAGCAGGACGTGGGTGGACTGTACCATAGCTTACCTCCAGAGCAGGACGTGGGTGGACTGTACCATAGCTTACCTCCAGAGCAGGACGTGGGTGGACTGTACCATAGCTTACCTCCAGAGCAGGACATGGGTGGACTGTACCATAGCTTACCTCCAGAGCAGGACGTGGGTGGACTGTACCATAGCTTACCTCCAGAGCAGGACGTGGGTGGACTGTACCATAGCTTACCTCCAGAGCAGGACGTGGGTGGACTGTACCATAGCTTACCTCCAGAGCAGGACGTGGGTGGACTGTACCATAGCTTACCTCCAGAGCAGGACGTGGGTGGACTGTACCATAGCTTACCTCCAGAGCAGGGGTGGAGAGCAGGACGTGGGTGGACTGTACCACGTCAGCAGCGTGGATGTTGTTGTGGTAGGCCACGTCAGCGTGATAGTGGTCCTCCAGGGTCATCATGCAGGTGACAAAGGTGTCCGCTGGGATCTTGAAGGACCTCAGAAGGTCTCGCTCCTGAGGTGGGAAGGGGTCACAAGTTGGTCATGAAAAGCTGTGGAGGAATAACATACCGTCCTCTCCCTCAGTTGAGGTCTTTCACCCTCCCCCCCCCAAATGTTTATCCCCTCCCTTCCCCCAAATCTACAGTTTATGGTGTCCCCCCCCCTCTCCCGACTATACAGGAGTCCCGCTCCCTCTGGTTCTCTCTCTCACTTCCTGGTGTCACAGCTGGTCACGGGGTGAGGCCCATCCAGCCATACTCTCTAACTACTTTGTATTGATACTATCCTCTGAGTTACTTAATCAATCGTATTATTGAACCGGATCCATTCGACTGAGTGAGTTATTACAAGAGTGCAACGCCACAAAGACCTGAGACAACACCTCCCCACGACATCCTAATCATATTGACAACATAGAAGTACCAACACTAATGTTCTGATTTCTTAGCAGCTGTGCAGTGCAGGAGGGGAGGGTGAAAAATAGAACACTGTTATCAATGCAGCGCTTGAACTGCCTTCAGTAACTCACTGTTATCAATGCAGCGCTGCCTTCAGTAACTCACTGTTATCAATGCAGCACTTGATCTGCCTTCAGTAACTCACTGTTATCAATGCAGCGCTGCCTTCAGTAACTCACTGATATCAATGCAGCACTTGATCTGCCTTCAGTAACTCACTGTTATCAATGCAGCACTTGATCTGCCTTCAGTAACTCACTGTTATCAATGCAGCGCTTGATCTGCCTTCAGTAACTCACTGTTATCAATGCAGCGCTGCCTTCAGTAACTCACTGTTATCAATGCAGCACTTGATCTGCCTTCAGTAACTCACTGTTATCAATGTAGCACTTGAACTGCCTTCAGTAACTCACTGTTATCAATGCAGCACTTGAACTGCCTTCAGTAACTCACTGTTATCAATGCAGCACTTGAACTGCCTTCAGTAACTCACTGTTATCAATGCAGCACTTGATCTGCCTTCAGTAACTCACTGTTATCAATGCAGCACTTGAACTGCCTTCAGTAACTCACTGATATCAATGCAGCACTTGATCTGCCTTCAGTAACTCACTGTTATCAATGCAGCACTTGATCTGCCTTCAGTAACTCACTGTTATCAATGCAGCGCTTGATCTGCCTTCAGTAACTCACTGTTATCAATGCAGCGCTGCCTTCAGTAACTCACTGTTATCAATGCAGCGCTTGATCTGCCTTCAGTAACTCACTGTTATCAATGCAGCGCTTGATCTGCCTTCAGTAACTCACTGTTATCAATGCAGCACTTGAACTGCCTTCAGTAACTCACTGTTATCAATGCAGCACTTGATCTGCCTTCAGTAACTCACTGTTATCAATGCAGCGCTGCTTGAACTGCCTTCAGTAACTCACTGTTATCAATGCAGCGCTGCTTGATCTGCCTTCAGTAACTCACTGTTATCAATGCAGCGCTGCTTGAACTGCCTTCAGTAACTCACTGTTATCAATGCAGCGCTTGAACTGCCTTCAGTAACTCACTGTTATCAATGCAGCACTTGATCTGCCTTCAGTAACTCACTGTTATCAATGCAGCACTTGAACTGCCTTCAATAACTCACTGTTATCAATGCAGCACTTGAACTGCCTTCAATAACTCACTGTTATCAATGCAGCGCTGCTTGATCTGCCTTCAGTAACTCACTGTTATCAATGCAGCGCTTGATCTGCCTTCAGTAACTCACTGTTATCAATGCAGCACTTGAACTGCCTTCAGTAACTCACTGTTATCAATGCAGCACTTGAACTGCCTTCAGTAACTCACTGTTATCAATGCAGCACTTGATCTGCCTTCAGTAACTCACTGTTATCAATGCAGCACTTGATCTGCCTTCAGTAACTCACTGTTATCAATGCAGCACTTGATCTGCCTTCAGTAACTCACTGTTATCAATGCAGCGCTTGATCTGCCTTCAGTAACTCACTGTTATCAATGCAGCGCTTGATCTGCCTTCAGTAACTCACTGTTATCAATGCAGCACTTGATCTGCCTTCAGTAACTCACTGTTATCAATGCAGCACTTGAACTGCCTTCAGTAACTCACTGTTATCAATGCAGCGCTGCTTGAACTGCCTTCAGTAACTCACTGTTATCAATGCAGCGCTGCTTGACCTGCCTTCAGTAACTCACTGTTATCAATGCAGCGCTTGAACTGCCTTCAGTAACTCACTGTTATCAATGCAGCACTTGTTGATCTGCCTTCAGTAACTCACTGTTATCAATGCAGCGCTTGATCTGCCTTCAGTAACTCACTGTTATCAATGCAGCACTTGATCTGCCTTCAGTAACTCACTGTTATCAATGCAGCACTTGAACTGCCTTCAGTAACTCACTGTTATCAATGCAGCGCTGCTTGAACTGCCTTCAGTAACTCACTGTTATCAATGTAGCGCTGCTTGACCGGCCTTCAGTAACTCACTGTTATCAATGCAGCGCTTGAACTGCCTTCAGTAACTCACTGTTATCAATGCAGCACTTGTTGATCTGCCTTCAGTAACTCACTGTTATCAATGCAGCACTTGAACTGCCTTCAGTAACTCACTGTTATCAATGCAGCGCTTGACCTGCCTTCAGTAACTCACTGTTACCAATGCAGCACTTGAACTGCCTTCAGTAACTCACTGTTATCAATGCAGCGCTTGACCTGCCTTCAGTAACTCACTTTTTGAAAAAGGCCATGCAAAATGATAGCCTGTCGTGGCAAGTGGCTTGAATTCGCCATTTTTAGCCAAGCAATGATGCGAACTATTCTTTGGTATTTTGTGGTAAATATTCCGCAGGGTTATTAATGTCTTCCTACCTGGAAGATGGAGTACATGAGCACAGTTAGAGGCCGGTTTCCAGAATATTCTGCAATCTTGAAGATATCCAGGCCCCAGTGATTGATGTCTTCGATTTCCTGCAAAAAACAACAACACAGGATTCCTATAGGATATGGTGTGTTGCACGTGCGTATGTGTAGCCTATATGTGTGTGTGTGCGTATGTGTAGGGGTGTAAAAAGTACAGTACCCAGATTTAAACATAACCCTTTCACTGCCACACGACAGCCGGTTAACCCTTTCACTGCAACAATACAGAAGGTTAGCCCTTTACTATCACACAACCGACGGCGATGCTCCATCATTAGCTCCGCAAATGCAGAGCTAATGATGCTAATGATGGAGCATCGCCGTCGGTTGTGTGATAGCAAAGGGTTAACCTTCTGTCGTGTGGCAGTGAAAGGGTGAAAGCATGGGTACCGTCTAATCTTCTGATAGCAGGTGTTTAATCAAATATCCCCGCTTTCTAGTCTTGCACAAGGACCAATCAGCATGGGTATGGGCGGGTTCATTTTCCATTGGTGGGGATTTGATTGACTGTTTTTAAATAGAGTGCGGCTGCAGGATTAATAACGTTAACGTTAGTTCGGCCAGAGAAACAATTATACTAATTAAAATAGTTGGACCTGCAAGATTTGTACTTTGTAGGTCTGCATTTTAAATCTAAGGAGTAAAAAAGTATGTTTTTTTTTCTCTGAAATGTAATTGAGTAAAAGTATACAAAGTATACAAACCTAATAATACTTGAGTAAAGTATAAATCCCCCAAAAACATTACTTAACCCTTTCACTGCCACAAGACAAAAGGTTAACCCTTTACTATCACACAACCGACGGCGATGCGCCATCATTAGCATCATTAGCTCCGCGTCCGCTGAGCTAATGATGCTAATGATGGCGCATCGCCGTCGGTTGTGCGATAGTAAAGGGCTAACCTTCTCTATTGTCACAGTGAAAGGGTTAACCGGCTGTCGTGTGGCAGTGAAAGGGTTACGTATTGTAACAAAGTACAATTACTCAAGTACTTTACACCCCTGCGTATGTGTAGCCTATGTGTGTGTGTGTGTGTGTGCGTGTGTGCGTGTACCTCAGCCAGCATGGCCTCTTGGTGGGTGCGGACCCCGAAGCGGGGGATGCAGCTGGGGGCCAGGCTGGGGCTGTGGGTGGGCTTCTTCACCCCACTGATCTGGGCCATCATGGGCCTCCTCTTCTTCTTCTTCTCCTTCTCCTTAGGAGGCCCAGACTGTATCTCCACATCCTGCTGTCTCTCTGCGAGGGAGACACACACACACACACGCGCGCGCACGCACACACACACACACACACACGCACGCACGCACGCACGCACGCACGCACGCACACACACGCACACACACACACACACGTTGTTATAAAGACAGTATGCAATCCTACCTGGAGGGGAGGGAACAGATGGTAGAGGTAAACGGTACTCTATCCCCCCCCCCCCCCCCTCACAGTGAGCTGTGGTGTTCCACAAGGAAGCATACTAGGACCGCTACTGTTCCTAATTTATGCAAATGACATGTCGTCAGCTTGTGACTGCAACTTGTTCCTGTTTGCGGACGACTCAGCCCTGCTGGTCTCTGACAAGAACAAGTTACAGGTTGAAAAAACCCTCAGCTCGGAACTAGGCAAAATCTGCATATGGCTCGCTGATAACAAACTATCATTAAACATGGGCAAAACAGAGTCCATTCTCTTCGGTTCAAATAACAAACTCAGCAAGACCGACGGCTTCTCAGTTACAGTGGAACTGGAGTGTGAGGGGATGTAACACTAAAGATGGCGGCAATGACAAAGAATTGCTGGAAAATAAACATACATCTGTTTAAAAAAATAAAATAAAAAACGTTTTTTTCTTTTTAACTTATAACAATTTCGATAATTATCGATATCGAGAAATATGATAACATTATCATATCGTTATTGCGATATGATTTTTTGCCATATGGCCCAGCCCTATATCGATATACAGTACGTGGTTGGCACTCTCTATCCCAATCACAATGTGGGTATATCGCTGGCCTCTGAGATGCGGCCGGTGCAACACAGAACACATACAGGATCGACCAAACAACAACTCACCCTAATGTCCAAGTATTGCCATATTATACCCAGAAACATCTACATAATATACATCATGCTAAATGTTTCAAAATCCACACAATGATTTCTAACGGACACAAAAACGCAGCAAGTGTCTGCTCTACGAAAACCACACGGCATCAGAGGAACACATAGAAGTGATATTACGGGCGGCTGGGTGGCGCAGCGGACTAAGCGCTCGTCACCAACGCGAGAGACACTGGTATCGAATCCGGCTGTCGCCGTTGCCTCCGGCTTAGGCGGCCGTCATACTGGCTCGATTGGCAGAGTCAGCGGGAGGGAAGTGGTGTGGACAGCGACTCCTACAGTTCGGTCGGGGCGCCTGCACAGCGAGGGAAGGATCTAGGAGAGGTAGTGTGACCTTCCACACGTTACACTCCCCCAGTGAGAGTCCGCGCTGCCAGGTGAAAAGAAGTGGTGGGCTGGCTACACATGTGTCGGAGGAAGCATGTGATAGTCTCCGCCCTCCCAGACCGATGGTAGGGGGCAGAGTGCGCAACGACCAGGAAGGGGGGATTGGGAATTGGCACAACGACTAACATTGGGATCTCTCATGTCTCACCTCTCTCTCATGTCTCTCTCTCATGTCTCACCTCTCTCTCATGTCTCACCTCTCTCTCATGTCTCACCTCCACCGTGAGCACAGGTCAGCGCCAGATAGATCACCATCATCTCCACCGTGAGCACAGGTCAGCGCCAGATAGATCACCATCATCTCCACCGTGAGCACAGGTCAGCGCCAGATAGATCACCATCATCTCCACCGTGAGCACAGGTCAGCGCCAGATAGATCACCATCATCTCCACCATGAGCACAGGTCAGCGCCAGATAGATCACCATCATCTCCACCGTGAGCACAGGTCAGCGCCAGATAGATCACCATCATCTCCACCGTGAGCACAGGTCAGCGCCAGATAGATCACCATCATCTCCACCGTGAGCACAGGTCAGCGCCAGATAGATCACCATCATCTCCACCGTGAGCACAGGTCAGCGCCAGATAGATCACCATCATCTCCACCGTGAGCACAGGTCAGCGCCAGATAGATCACCATCATCTCCACCGTGAGCACAGGTCAGCGCCAGATAGATCACCATCATCTCCACCGTGAGCACAGGTCAGCGCCAGATAGATCACCATCATCTCCACCGTGAGCACAGGTCAGCGCCAGATAGATCACCATCATCTCCACCGTGAGCACAGGTCAGCGCCAGATAGATCACCATCATCTCCACCGTGAGCACAGGTCAGCGCCAGATAGATCACCATCATCTCCACCATGAGCACAGGTCAGCGCCAGATAGATCACCATCATCTCCACCGTGAGCACAGGTCAGCGCCAGATAGATCACCATCATCTCCACCGTGAGCACAGGTCAGCGCCAGATAGATCACCATCATCTCCACCGTGAGCACAGGTCAGCGCCAGATAGATCACCATCATCTCCACCGTGAGCACAGGTCAGCGCCAGATAGATGACCATCATATCCACCGTGAGCACAGGTCAGCGCCAGATAGATCACCATCATCTCCACCGTGAGCACAGGTCAGTATCCAGTGTGGCTGCTCAGTGATGTCACCTCCACGTCACCACAGTGTGTCCCCCAGGACCTCCCAGGACCTCCCGGACCCCCCAGGACCTCCCAGGACCCCCAGGATCAGCACCCGACCCCTCCTCCATACCCGATTTTATATTTGAGAGTTCACGTTAACCAAAATATTTTTGATTATATTATACGTTTATTATAATTCGGAAAAAAGGGTAAAGATTGAAGTATAAGCTTACTTTTATTTTCACAATTTTTCAAACTAAGAAAACAATTTCTGTCTCACACAAACATAAAAACAATAACCATTAGATATATCAACAAGTCTTTCAAACAAAGATAGAAAGTAGGCATGCTCTATTAGAACAAAAACATAAAAGACTGTTTTAGCAAGCCACAGATTTCTGCATTTATTTTGCTATTGTCGTGAGGTATTTTCTGCGACTTTTGCTGACAATCGATATATCTGTAAAAAGCCTATATTGATTGACCGTTACATCCATCTAACCCGACCTACTTAACCCTACTTACTGGTAAACAGTTGGCTACAGGCCTACTTTATACAAGGACTGGACGATATAGAGGAGACAATACATCAACATAATCAGACAGACCTTTCTCTATATTGATATATCACTACATCTGTTTAGGTATAGAAAACCACATGTTAATTCAGTCTGTCGTATTGGACTGCATGGTAATCTGTATTGGACTGTAATCTGTATTGGACTGTAATCTGTATTGGACTGTAATCTGTATTGGACTGTAATCTGTATTGGACTGCAATCTGTATTGGACTGCAATCTGTATTGGACTGTAATCTGTATTGGACTGTAATCTGTATTGGACTGTAATCTGTATTAGACTGTAATCTGTATTGGACTGTAATCTGTATTGGACTGCATGGTAATCTGTATTGGACTGTAATCTGTATTGGACTGTAATCAGTATTGGACTGTAATCTGTATTGGACTGTAATCTGTATTAGACTGTAATCTGTATTGGACTGCATGGTAATCTGTATTGGACTGCATGGTAATCTGTATTGGACTGTCTGGTAATCTGTATTGGACTGTAATCTGTATTGGACTGTAATCTGTATTGGACTGTAATCTGTATTGGACTGCAATCTGTATTGGACTGTAATCTGTATTAGACTGTAATCTGTATTGGACTGTAATCTGTATTGGACTGCATGGTAATCTGTATTGGACTGTCTGGTAATCTGTATTGGACTGTCTGGGAATCTGTATTGGACTGTAATCTGTATTGGACTGTAATCTGTATTGGACTGCCTGGTCATCTGTATTGGACTGTAATCTGTATTGGATTGTAATCTGTATTGGACTGTAATCTGTATTGGACTGTCTGGTAATCTGTATTGGACTGTAATCTGTATTGGACTGTAATCTGTATTGGACTGCAATCTGTATTGGACTGTAATCTGTATTGGACTGCAATCTGTATTGGACTGTAATCTGTATTGGACTGCAATCTGTATTGGACTGCAATCTGTATTGGATTGCATGGTAATCTGTATTGGACTGTAATCTGTATTGGACTGTCTGGTCATCTGTATTGGACTGTAATCTGTATTGGACTGCATGGTAATCTGTATTGGACTGTAATCTGTATTGGACTGTAATCTGTATTGGACTGCATGGTAATCTGTATTGGACTGTAATCTGTATTGGACTGTAATCTGTATTGGACTGTAATCTGTATTGGACTGTAATCTGTATTGGACTGCCTGGTAATCTATATTGGACTGTAATCTGTATTGGACTGTAATCTGTATTGGACTGTACTCTGTATTGGACTGCATGGTAATCTGTATTGGACTGTAATCTGTATTGGACTGTAATCTTTATTGGACTGCATGGTAATCTGTATTGGACTGTAATCTGTATTGGACTGTAATCTGTATTGGACTGTAATCTGTATTGGACTGCATGGTAATCTGTATTGGACTGTAATCTGTATTGGACTGCATGGTAAACTGTATTGGACTGTAATCTGTATTGGACTGTAATCTGTATTGGACTGTAATCTGTATTGGACTGCAATCTGTATTGGACTGTAATCTGTATTGGACTGTAATCTGTATTGGACTGTCTGGTAATCTGTATTAATCTGTATTGGACTGTAATCTGTATTGGACTGTAATCTGTATTGGACTGTAATCTGTATTGGACTGCAATCTGTATTGGATTGCATGGTAATCTGTATTGGACTGCAATCTGTATTGGACTGTAATCTGTATTGGACTGTAATCTGTATTGGACTGCATGGTAATATGTATTGGACTGTAATCTGTATTGGACTGTAATCTGTATTGGACTGTAATCTGTATTGGACTGCAATCTGTATTGGACTGTAATCTGTATTGGACTGTAATCTGTATTGGACTGTAATCTGTATTGGACTGTAATCTGTATTGGACTGTCTGGTCATCTGTATTGGACTGTAATCTGTATTGGACTGTAATCTGTATTGGACTGTAATCTGTATTGGACTGTAATCTGTATTGGACTGCCTGGTAATCTGTATTGGACTGTAATCTGTATTGGACTGTAATCTGTATTGGACTGCATGGTAATCTGTATTGGACTGTAATCTGTATTGGACTGTAATCTGTATTGGACTGTAATCTGTATTGGACTGCATGGTAATATGTATTGGACTGTAATCTGTATTGGACTGCATGGTAATCTGTATTGGACTGTAATCTGTATTGGACTGTAATCTGTATTGGACTGTAATATGTATTGGACTGCATGGTAATCTGTATTGGACTGTAATCTGTATTGGACTGTAATCTGTATTGGACTGTAATCTGTATTGGACTGCAGGGTAATCTGTATTGGACTGCATGGTAATCTGTATTGGACTGTCTGGTAATCTGTATTGGACTGTCTGGTAATCTGTATTGGACTGTAATCTGTATTGGACTGTAATCTGTATTGGACTGTAATCTGTATTGGACTGCATGCTAATCTGTATTGGACTGTAATCTGGGAACCGCTCCCGCCTACCTCCGGTCAATGGTTTCTAACTACACACCCTCAAGACCCCTACGCTCTGCATCTTCTGGCCGTCTCAGACCCACTCCTATCCAAGCTCCCGGAGGGTCATCAAAGAGAAGTCGCCTATTCTCAGTCCTTGCCCCACAATGGTGGAATGAACTACCCACCCCAGTTAGGACAGCCGTCCAATATTTCGCCGTCGACTAAAGACGCACTTCTTTAACCATTATCTGAATACAAATTTTTTAAATAAAATTAAATAAAAAAATAATATCTAACCCTAACTAACCCTACTGTCATGCACTTGTCCTAATAAACTAACCTACACTGTAGCACTCAACACTTTGATGAACATTGTTGCTCAGCTGATAGAGTTGTGCCCTTCCTGATGACTTGTCGTACAGAACTTGTAAGTCGCTTTGGATAAAAGCGTCAGCTAAATGACTAAATGTAAATGTAATCTGTATTGGACTGTAATCTGTATTGGACTGTAATCTATTGGACTGTAATCTGTATTGGACTGTAATCTGTATTGGACTGTAGGGCTGTCCCCGACTAAGGATTTGGATGGTCGACTAGGATTGGCCAAAATTTGCCGTTAGTCGACTATATTTTGAAAAAAAAAAAGCAAAAAAAAAAAAGTATAATATTAAATTTTCTTTTGTATCATTCCATTTGCGCTGTGGGGGTGCTTAATGTCTGAAGGAGTCGACTGAAGGCTTCTTGTCCTCTGCAAAAGCATGCAATTGGTCCACTGATGGATACATCTTGATATTTGTCTAGTATAGTGTGTTCATCAGACGGGTGAAATCCTCTTTCAGTGCCTCTGTGCCTGTTTTCTTAGGCAGTTAACCTCTGGTATGCGTGCCATTAGCGTTAGCCACGCTTCTAGGCCTCTTTTCTTTTGGAAATAATGATAAAAAAAATATATATATATTATATCCGACTAAGAGGTTGGCCAGTCGACTACGGCTCCTTTCGACCGATTAGTCGACTAGTAATCTGTATTGGACTGTAATCTGTATTGGACTGTAATCTGTATTGGACTGTAATCTGTATTGGACTGTAATCTGTATTGGACTGTAATCTGTAATAGACTGTAATCTGTATTGGACTGTAATCTGTATTAGACTGTAATCTGTATTGGACTGTAATCTGTATTGGACTGTAATCTGGGGCCAGAGGGGCCAGTGCAGGAGGGAGGGGCCAGAGGGGCCAGTGCAGGAGGGAGGGGCCACAGGGGCCAGTAATTCTGAAATAATTTCACAGACTTACTGTAATTGTCTGTGAATGTCGCACCAAACGACCAAAATGAATTCCTTGTATGTGCAAACTTACTTGGCAATAAAGACCTTTCTGATTCTGATTCTGATTAACATTTGTGTTTTTATTATTGATTTAGATTTAGACAACAAAAAGGTGTCTTTCAAAAAAAGACAAGTCCCACAATGCAATGCGATTGATACAAATCTACATAATTTGCCCCGCCCCTATTTCGTACACTCACCTAAGAATGTGCTGGCGATGAACTCTGACACCTGGTTGCCCGAGCGACTGGTCTCTGACAGCTGGGTCAGCTCTCTGTTCAGCATCCTCTTGAACTGCGGGGCACAGAGCACAGAACACAGAGACCACTCAGAGAGAACTCACACAGAACACAGAGACCACTCAGAGAGAACTCACACAGAACACAGAGACCACTCAGAGAGAACTCACACAGAACACAGAGACCACTCAGAGAGAACTCACACAGAACACAGAGACCACTCAGAGAGAACTCACACAGAACACAGAGACCACTCAGAGAGAACTCACACAGAACACAGAGACCACTCAGAGAGAACTCACACAGAACACAGAGACCACTCAGAGAGAACTCACACAGAGCACAGAGACCACTCAGAGAGAACTCACACAGAACACAGAGACCACTCAGTGAGAACTCACACAGAACACAGAGACCACTCAGAGAGAACTCACACAGAACACAGAGACCACTCAGAGAGAACTCACACAGAACACAGAGACCACTCAGAGAGAACTCACACAGAACACAGAGACCACTCAGAGAGAACTCACACAGAACACAGAGACCACTCAGAGAGAACTCACACAGAACACAGAGACCACTCAGAGAGAACTCACACAGAACACAGAGACCACTCAGAGAGAACTCACACAGAACACAGAGACCACTCAGAGAGAACTCACACAGAACACAGAGACCACTCAGAGAGAACTCACACAGAACACAGAACACAGAGACCACTCAGAGAGAACTCACACAGAACACAGAGACCACTCAGAGAGAACTCACACAGAACACAGAGACCACTCAGAGAGAACTCACACAGAACACAGAGACCACTCAGAGAGAACTCACACAGAACACAGAGACCACTCAGAGAGAACTCACACAGAACACAGAGACCACTCAGAGAGAACTCACACAGAACACAGAGACCACTCAGAGAGAACTCACACAGAACACAGAGACCACTCAGAGAGAACTCACACAGAACACAGAGACCACTCAGAGAGAACTCACACAGAACACAGAGACCACTCAGAGAGAACTCACACAGAACACAGAGACCACTCAGAGAGAACTCACACAGAACACAGAACACAGAGACCACTCAGAGAGAACTCACACAGAACACAGAGACCACTCAGAGAGAACTCACACAGAACACAGAGACCACTCAGAGAGAACTCACACAGAACACAGAGACCACTCAGAGAGAACTCACACAGAACACAGAGACCACTCAGAGAGAACTCACACAGAACACAGAGACCACTCAGAGAGAACTCACACAGAACACAGAGACCACTCAGAGAGAACTCACACAGAACACAGAGACCACTCAGAGAGAACTCACACAGAACACAGAGACCACTCAGAGAGAACTCACACAGAACACAGAGACCACTCAGAGAGAACTCACACAGAACACAGAGACCACTCAGAGAGAACTCACACAGAACACAGAGACCACTCAGAGAGAACTCACACAGAACACAGAGACCACTCAGAGAGAACTCACACAGAACACAGAGACCACTCAGAGAGAACTCACACAGAACACAGAGACCACTCAGAGAGAACTCACACAGAACACAGAGACCACTCAGAGAGAACTCACACAGAACACAGAGACCACTCAGATAGAACTCACACAGAACACGGAGACCACTCAGAGAGAACTCACACAGAACACAGAGACCACTCAGAGAGAACTCACACAGAACACAGAGACCACTCAGAGAGAACTCACACAGAACACAGAGACCACTCAGAGAGAACTCACACAGAACACAGAGACCACTCAGAGAGAACTCACACAGAACACAGAGACCACTCAGAGAGAACTCACACAGAACACAGAGACCACTCAGAGAGAACTCACACAGAACACAGAGACCACTCAGAGAGAACTCACACAGAACACAGAGACCACTCAGAGAGAACTCACACAGAACACAGAGACCACTCAGAGAGAACTCACACAGAACACAGAGACCACTCAGAGAGAACTCACACAGAACACAGAGACCACTCAGAGAGAACTCACACAGAACACAGAGACCACTCAGAGAGAACTCACACAGAACACAGAGACCACTCAGATAGAACTCACACAGAACACAGAGACCACTCAGAGAGAACTCACACAGAACACAGAGACCACTCAGAGAGAACTCACACAGAACACAGAGACCACTCAGAGAGAACTCACACAGAACACAGAGACCACTCAGATAGAACTCACACAGAACACAGAGACCACTCAGAGAGAACTCACACAGAACACAGAGACCACTCAGAGAGAACTCACACAGAACACAGAGACCACTCAGATAGAACTCACACAGAACACAGAGACCACTCAGAGAGAACTCACACAGAACACAGAGACCACTCAGAGAGAACTCACACAGAACACAGAGACCACTCAGAGAGAACTCACACAGAACACAGAGACCACTCAGATAGAACTCACACAGAACACAGAGACCACTCAGAGAGAACTCACACAGAACACAGAACACAGAACACAGAGACCACTCAGATAGAACTCACACAGAACAGTACATTTCTCCTGGCGACACAAATGTCTTTGTTCGTTTCATTTGTTTATATGAATAATGTAAATAACGTAAAATACTTTTGAAAGTAAAAAAGGTAGTCGTGGAACGTCCTGTACAGTCATACAACATCCTGTACAGTCATACAACATCCTGTACAGTCATACAACATCCTGTACAGTCATACAACATCCTGTACAGTCATACAACATCCTGTACAGTCACACAACATCCTGTACAGTCATACAACATCCTGTACAGTCATACAACATCCTGTACAGTCATACAACATCCTGTACAGTCACACAACGTCCTGTACAGTCATACAACATCCTGTACAGTCAGACAACATCCTGTACAGTCATACAACATCCTGTACAGTCATACAACATCCTGTACAGTCATACAACATCCTGTACAGTCAGACAACATCCTGTACAGTCATACAACATCCTGTACAGTCAGACAACATCCTGTACAGTCATACAACATCCTGTACAGTCATACAACATCCTGTACAGTCATACAACATCCTGTACAGTCACACAACATCCTGTACAGTCAGACAACATCCTGTACAGTCACACAACATCCTGTACAGTCACACAACATCCTGTACAGTCACACAACATCCTGTACAGTCATACAACATCCTGTACAGTCATACAACATCCTGTACAGTCATACAACATCCTGTACAGTCATACAACATCCTGTACAGTCACACAACATCCTGTACAGTCACACAACATCCTGTACAGTCATACAACATCCTGTACAGTCATACAACGTCCTGTACAGTCAGACAACATCCTGTACAGTCATACAACATCCTGTACAGTCATACAACATCCTGTACAGTCATACAACATCCTGTACAGTCAGACACCATCCTGTACAGTCACACAACATCCTGTACAGTCATACAACATCCTGTACAGTCATACAACGTCCTGTACAGTCATACAACATCCTGTACAGTCATACAACGTCCTGTACAGTCAGACAACATCCTGTACAGTGATACAACATCCTGTACAGTCATACAACATCCTGTACAGTCAGACAACATCCTGTACAGTCACACAACATCCTGTACAGTCAGACAACATCCTGTACAGTCACACAACATCCTGTACAGTCATACAACATCCTGTACAGTCAGACAACATCCTGTACAGTCATACAACATCCTGTACAGTCATACAACATCCTGTACAGTCAGACAACATCCTGTACAGTCAGACAACATCCTGTACAGTCAGACAACATCCTGTACAGTCATACAACATCCTGTACAGTCAGACAACATCCTGTACAGTCAGACAACATCCTGTACAGTCATACAACAAGTGCGTATTGTCAAAATGCCTGCACACTGCAATGAATGGATCCCATTTAGAACCTCTCGTTCAATCACATTGTCATTACTGTGGCGATCCTCACTCTATGCCAGGGTTATGAGGGCCCCACAGGGGCCAGTGCAGGAGGGAGGGGCCACAGGGGCCAGTGCAGGAGGGAGGGCCCACAGGGGCCAGTGCAGGAGGGAGGGGCCACAGGGGCCAGTGCAGGAGGGAGGGGCCACAGGGGCCAGTGCAGGAGGGAGGGGCCAGAGGGGCCAGTGCAGGAGGGAGGGGCCACAGGGGCCAGTGCAGGAGGGAGGGGCCAGAGGGGCCAGTGCAGGAGGGAGGGGCCAGTGCAGGAGGGAGGGGCCACAGGGGCCAGTGCAGGAGGG
The DNA here is from genome assembly GCF_963971535.1 of Notolepis coatsorum. Lineage (NCBI taxonomy): Eukaryota > Metazoa > Chordata > Actinopteri > Aulopiformes > Paralepididae > Notolepis > Notolepis coatsorum. Next base: position 53,859,189 of record NC_140171.1, on the reverse strand, counting down.
AGGGGCCAGTGCAGGAGGGAGGGGCCACAGGGGCCAGTGCAGGAGGGAGGGGCCACAGGGGCCAGTGCAGGAGGGAGGGGCCAGTGCAGGAGGGAGGGGCCACAGGGGCCAGTGCAGGAGGGAGGGGCCACAGGGGCCAGTGCAGGAGGGAGGGGCCAGAGGGGCCAGTGCAGGAGGGAGGGGCCAGTGCAGGAGAGAGGGGCCTAGAGGGGCCAGTGCAGGAGGGAGGGGCCAGAGGGGCCAGTGCAGGAGGGAGGGGCCACAGGGGCCAGTGCAGGAGGGAGGGGCCAGAGGGGCCAGTGCAGGAGGGAGGGGCCAGAGGGGCCAGTGCAGGAGGGAGGGGCCACAGGGGCCAGTGCAGGAGGGAGGGGCCACAGGGGCCAGTGCAGGAGGGAGGGGCCAGTGCAGGAGGGAGGGGCCACAGGGGCCAGTGCAGGAGGGAGGGGCCACAGGGGCCAGTGCAGGAGGGAGGGGCCACAGGGGCCAGTGCAGGAGGGAGGGGCCACAGGGGCCAGTGCAGGAGGGAGGGGCCAGTGCAGGAGGGAGGGGCCACAGGGGCCAGTGCAGGAGGGAGGGGCCTAGAGGGGCCAGTGCAGGAGGGAGGGGCCAGAGGGGCCAGTGCAGGAGGGAGGGGCCAGTGCAGGAGGGAGGGGCCTAGAGGGGCCAGTGCAGGAGGGAGGGGCCACAGGGGCCAGTGCAGGAGGGAGGGGCCACAGGGGCCAGTGCAGGAGGGAGGGGCCAGTGAGAAGACTCACCTGGAGGAGGAGTCAGAGAGAAGACTCACCTGGAGGAGGAGTCAGAGAGAAGACTCACCTGGAGGAGTCAGAGAGAAGACTCACCTGGAGGAGGAGTCAGAGAGAAGACTCACCTGGAGAAGGAGTCAGAGAGAAGACTCACCTGGAGGAGGAGTCAGAGAGAAGACTCACCTGGAGGAGGAGTCAGAGAGAAGACTCACCTGGAGGAGGAGTCAGAGAGAAGACTCACCTGGAGGAGGAGTCAGAGAGAAGACTCACCTGGAGGAGTCAGAGAGAAGACTCACCTGGAGGAGGAGTCAGAGAGAAGACTCACCTGGAGGAGGAGTCAGAGAGAAGACTCACCTGGAGGAGGAGTCAGAGAGAAGACTCACCTGGAGGAGGAGTCAGAGAGAAGAGAGAAGACTCACCTGGAGGAGGAGTCAGAGAGAAGACTCACCTGGAGGAGGAGTCAGAGAGAAGACTCACCTGGAGGAGTCAGAGAGAAGACTCACCTGGAGGAGGAGTCAGAGAGAAGACTCACCTGGAGGAGGAGTCAGAGAGAAGACTCACCTGGAGGAGGAGTCAGAGAGAAGACTCACCTGGAGGAGGAGTCAGAGAGAAGACTCACCTGGAGGAGGAGTCAGAGAGAAGACTCACCTGGAGGAGGAGTCAGATAGAAGACTCACCTGGAGGAGGAGTCAGAGAGAAGACTCACCTGGAGGAGGAGTCAGAGAGAAGACTCACCTGGAGGAGGAGTCAGAGAGAAGACTCACCTGGAGGAGGAGTCAGAGAGAAGACTCACCTGGAGGAGTCAGAGAGAAGACTCACCTGGAGGAGGAGTCAGAGAGAAGACTCACCTGGAGGAGGAGTCAGAGAGAAGACTCACCTGGAGGAGGAGTCAGAGAGAAGACTCACCTGGAGGAGGAGTCAGAGAGAAGACTCACCTGGAGGAGGAGTCAGAGAGAAGACTCACCTGGAGGAGGAGTCAGAGAGAAGACTCACCTGGAGGAGGAGTCAGAGAGAAGACTCACCTGGAGGAGTCAGAGAGAAGACTCACCTGGAGGAGGAGTCAGAGAGAAGACTCACCTGGAGGAGGAGTCAGAGAGAAGACTCACCTGGAGGAGGAGTCAGAGAGAAGACTCACCTGGAGGAGGAGTCAGAGAGAAGACTCACCTGGAGGAGGAGTCAGAGAGAAGACTCACCTGGAGGAGGAGTCAGAGAGAAGACTCACCTGGAGGAGGAGTCAGAGAGAAGACTCACCTGGAGGAGGAGTCAGAGAGAAGACTCACCTGGAGGAGGAGTCAGAGAGAAGACTCACCTGGAGGAGGAGTCAGAGAGAAGACTCACCTGGAGGAGTCAGAGAGAAGACTCACCTGGAGGAGGAGTCAGATAGAAGACTCACCTGGAGGAGGAGTCAGAGAGAAGACTCACCTGGAGGAGGAGTCAGAGAGAAGACTCACCTGGAGGAGGAGTCAGAGAGAAGACTCACCTGGAGGAGGAGTCAGAGAGAAGACTCACCTGGAGGAGGAGTCAGAGAGAAGACTCGCCTGGAGGAGGAGTCAGAGAGAAGACTCACCTGGAGGAGGAGTCAGAGAGAAGACTCACCTGGAGGAGGAGTCAGAGAGAAGACTCACCTGGAGGAGGAGTCAGAGAGAAGACTCACCTGGAGGAGGAGTCAGAGAGAAGACTCACCTGGAGGAGGAGTCAGAGAGAAGACTCACCTGGAGGAGGAGTCAGAGAGAAGACTCACCTGGAGGAGTCAGAGAGAAGACTCACCTGGAGGAGGAGTCAGAGAGAAGACTCACCTGGAGGAGGAGTCAGAGAGAAGACTCACCTGGAGGAGTCAGAGAGAAGACTAACCTGGAGGAGGAGTCAGAGAGAAGACTCACCTGGAGGAGGAGTCAGAGAGAAGACTCGCCTGGAGGAGGAGTCAGAGAGAAGACTCACCTGGAGGAGGAGTCAGAGAGAAGACTCACCTGGAGGAGGAGTCAGAGAGAAGACTCACCTGGAGGAGGAGTCAGAGAGAAGACTCACCTGGAGGAGGAGTCAGAGAGAAGACTCACCTGGAGGAGGAGTCAGAGAGAAGACTCACCTGGAGGAGTCAGAGAGAAGACTCACCTGGAGGAGGAGTCAGAGAGAAGACTCACCTGGAGGAGGAGTCAGAGAGAAGACTCACCTGGAGGAGGAGTCAGAGAGAAGACTCACCTGGAGGAGGAGTCAGAGAGAAGACTCACCTGGAGGAGGAGTCAGAGAGAAGACTCACCTGGAGGAGGAGTCAGAGAGAAGACTCACCTGGAGGAGGAGTCAGAGAGAAGACTCACCTGGAGGAGGAGTCAGAGAGAAGACTCACCTGGAGGAGGAGTCAGAGAGAAGACTCACCTGGAGGAGGAGTCAGAGAGAAGACTCACCTGGAGGAGGAGTCAGAGAGAAGACTCACCTGGAGGAGGAGTCAGAGAGAAGACTCACCTGGAGGAGGAGTCAGAGAGAAGACTCACCTGGAGGAGTCAGAGAGAAGACTCACCTGGAGGAGGAGTCAGAGAGAAGACTCACCTGGAGGAGTCAGAGAGAAGACTCACCTGGAGGAGGAGTCAGAGAGAAGACTCACCTGGAGGAGGAGTCAGAGAGAAGACTCACCTGGAGGAGGAGTCAGAGAGAAGACTCACCTGGAGGAGGAGTCAGAGAGAAGACTCACCTGGAGGAGGAGTCAGAGAGAAGACTCACCTGGAGGAGGAGTGAGAGAGAAGACTCACCTGGAGGAGTCAGAGAGAAGACTCACCTGGAGGAGGAGTCAGAGAGAAGACTCACCTGGAGGAGGAGTCAGAGAGAAGACTCACCTGGAGGAGGAGTCAGAGAGAAGACTCACCTGGAGGAGGAGTCAGAGAGAAGACTCACCTGGAGGAGGAGTCAGAGAGAAGACTCACCTGGAGGAGTCAGAGAGAAGACTCACCTGGAGGAGGAGTCAGGGAGAAGACGGAGCGGACCAGAGAGGGGGGGGGGGGGGGGGGGGCAGCAGGATGCAGGAGGTGGGAAAGACATCCGAGCCGCACGGTCAGACAGTTCACCTGAGCGCTTAACGGATCCGTCAGATGCATTGTGATCCCAAACAGTGTCGCTCAGCGCGGTCGATCATTATAGATCCTCCGCTGAAGACCTCCGCGAGGTCCTGTTTTACGTCGTCCCAGCAGGGGGCGCACCGTGTGACCAGAGTGCATCATGGGTGTGACTCTCGTCCCCGCTACTCCCCTCACTGCTGACTCTCAGCGTAAAGTGTAAACAAACACAGAGAGGGAGAGAGAGAGGGAGAGAGGGAGGGAGAGAGAGAGAGAGAGGGAGAGAGAGAGAGGGAGAGAGAGAGAGAGAGGGAGAGGGAGAGAGAGAGAGAGAGAGAGATGGAGAGAGAGAGAGAGAGAGAGAGAGAGAGAGAGAGAGAGAGAGAGAGAGAGAGAGAGAGAGAGAGAGAGAGAGAGAGAGAGAGAGAGAGAGAGAGAGAGAGAGAGAGAGAGAGAGGAGATATGCACTCTCTGTGTATCTCCTCTACGGCATGCTGTTCCCTCTTCATCCAATCAGCTTATCCCCACTCCAGGGGCTTGGTGGATGAGAGAGATCCGATTGGCCGATGGGAGAGAAAAGGGAGGAGTGTGTGTGTGTGCGTGTGTGGAGGGGGGGGGGGGGGGGGGCTCATTCATGTGCCTTGCATGTGCAATTGTGTGTGAATGTTTCAAGTTTCAAGTTTCTTTAATAGTTGTCATACAGAAGTACAGAATACTTTCATACAAAATGCTTCTTACTGTTACGCTCCAGAGACTGTGCTAGACAAGATAGTATCAAATAACATAGTATAGCATGTAGTTTAGAAGAAGAAAATGAGGTCACAGTGTTCGGTATAGACATATTTACAATGTTCTGAGTTACCATATAATATACAATACTATGCAGTGTACTAATGTACAGTACTATATAGTGCAAAGCAGAAATGGGATGAGGTACAATTTAGGTACAATTTACAGTAAGGTGTACGAGTTGTAGTGCAATCCTTCATCAATAAATATAAAGTGTGGGGAGTGGGTGCTACAGTGTGTTTGTTTAAAGTGGGTGTGTGCTATAAAGTGTGTGGAGTGGGTGCTACAGTGTGTTTGTTTAAAGTGAGTGTGTGCGTGTGGATGTGTGTGCTATGTGCGTTTGGTGGTTGTTGTTGTGTAGGGGAGGATCTATGGTGGTTGTTGTTGTGTAGTGTTCATTCATTGTTCGTTTAGCAGCCTGATGGCCTGGGGATAGAAGCTTCTTCTGAGTCTTTCTGTGCTCGCCTTGAGACTCCGGTATCGCTTGCCTGACCGCAGCAGTTCAAAGAGGCAGTTGTTCGGGTGACTGGAGTCTTTAATGATTCTCTTAGCCTTGCCCTTGCAACGCTTGTTGTAAATGTTCTGGAGGGTGGGGAGCCCCCCTCCAATTGTGCGTTCGGCTGAACGTGTCACTCTTTGTAGTCTGCTTCGGTCTTGTGCAGTGCTATTCCCAAACCAGGAGGTGATGTTGCCGGTCAAGATGCTCTCTATTGTACATGAGTAGAAGTTCTTAAGGATCTTCTGACTGACTTGGAACTTCCTTAGGCGCCTGAGGAAGTAGAGGCGTTGTCGTGCCTTCTTCACAACACTGTCAATGTGTGTGGTCCATGTCAAGTCCTCGGATATGTAGGCTCCGAGGTACTTAAAGCTGTTGACTCTCTCAACCGGTGCCCCGTCGATGCTGAGGGGGCTGTAGTCCTTGACCCCCGACCTCCTGAAGTCCACAATCATCTCCTTTGTTTTGCTGACGTTCAGGGAGAGGCTGTTTTCCTGGCACCATCCCGCCAGGACCTTGACCTCTTCCAGGTAGGCCCTCTCGTCGTTGGCAGAGATCAGGCCCACCACCACTGTGTCGTCAGCAAATTTGATGATTGTATTGCTACTCCGCTGGGCCACACAGTCGTGTGTGTACAGGGAGTAGAGGAGGGGACTCAGAACACAGCCCTGGGGGGCCCCTATGTTGAGGGTGATGGATGAGGAGGTGCAGTTGCCTGCTCTCACCACCTGGGGTCTGCCAGTCAGGAAGTCCAATGAGCATATCACTCATGTATGTGTCAAAGCAACAAACTCCCTGACCTCCAAAATACTGTGCAATAATAATAATAATAATAATATGAAACCTCCATGAGCCTGTGTGTGTGTGTGTGTGTGTGTGTGTGTGTGTGTGTGTGTGTGTGTGTGTGTGTGTGTGTGTGTGTGTGTGTGTGTGTGTGTGTGTGTGTGTGTGTGTGTGTGTGTGTACTGAAGCCTGGTGTACTGAAATCCGCTTCGTTAAAAAAACTAGAAGTTGCTGCACTAGCCGCCCATTGAGAAGACACGCTCTGTCCTTCACTGGAACACCTTGTTCTCCCATCACTCTGCACCACTTTGCCTAGTAAGTAAAATAATGTAAAGGTTAGGAACTGTGTTCATGTGGTGTTCTGTGTTCAGAACCATCAGGAGATATTGGTCCTCTTCCTGCAGGATACCTTTTTAGTTTCAAGACCTTTTCCACCCGATGGTTTACATCAAGTGTACTGTACCTCGTACTGTACCGCGCACCGTCTTTCACCATCATGCACTCTGCTACTAAGGAATCTACCTCGTCTATATTATTACCTACTATGCTAATATGCACTGAACGGTTCAACCTGAGGTCTCCCCGCTTGTCTCCTGAGTCACTGACAGATGACAGCTAATCCAGATCATTCATCGCAAAGACCGTACAGAGGAAGATTCCGGTAAAAATCGGGGCGGTGGAATAGCCTTCATGTTGAATAACAATTGGTGTGATCCAGGCAACGTGAAGGAGCTTTCAAACCACTGCTCCCCAAAACTGGAGTATATATCCATCAAGTGCCGACCATTCTTTCTCCCGAGAGAATTAACGTCAGTCATTCTGATCGGAGTGTATATTCCTCCCCACGCAAACACTGGAGTCGCACTTTCCACGCTTCACGACGAGGTAAACAAACTCCAAGCAGCTAACATTGACGCTGCTATAGTGGTTGTGGGTGATTTCAATAGAGCTAATCTGAGAAAAGTGTTGCCAAATTTCTATCAGCATGTGACTTGTTCCACCAGACCTACACCATTGCTACTCGCAATTTAAGAGCGCGTATAAGTCTCAAGCTACTAGTCCTTTCGGCAAATCAGACCATGACGCCATCTTTCTTTTACCGGAGTACAGACAAAGACTCAAGCGCGCCCCTGTAGTAACGCGAGAGGTCAAGCGCTGGACTCTGGAGTCAGAGGGGACGCTACAGTCTGCACTTGAATGTACAGAATGGAGTGTGTTCCGCGACAACACAGACAATATTAATGACTACACTGAAACAGTGCTGGACTTTGTTTGTACTTTGGTAGAGGAAACAATCCCCTCTACCACAATTAGAGTCTACCCAAATCAAAAGCCCTGGGTAGACAAATCCGTCCACGAAGCTCTGAAAGCGCGCACCTCAGCATACAATGCCGGGCTTGTGACAGGCAACATGAATGAGCACAAGGTGGCGAGATACAACGTAAGGAGGACAGTAATAGAGGCAAAATGGCGCTACAGGGATAAAATTTTACTTCAATATGAACAGGCTGACTCTAGAGCCTGTGGCAGGGCCTCAGAACGATGACAGATTACAAAGGCACCTCCCTCAAGCTGAACAGTGACATCTCATTGGCAAATGATCTCAATACCTTCTATGCGAGGTTTGAGGCTGTGAATAACAACACCAGCCTACAAACCATTGCAATGGAGGGGGGGGGGGGGGGCACTGCCGATGGAGACTCAGTGTTCAGGATAACAGAACATGAGGTGAGGAGGATCTTTGGGCCTGATCTTTGCAAACGATGAGAGGGCCTACCTGGAAGAGGTAAAGGTTCTAGCGGGATGGTGTCAAGAGAACAGCCTCTCCCTGAACGTCAGCAAAACAAAAGAGATGATTGTGGACTTCAGGAGGTCGGGGGTCAGGGACTAAAGCCCCCACAGCATCGACGGGGCACCGGTCGAGAGAGTGAACAGTTTTAAGTACCTCGGAGTCCACATATCCGAGGACTTGACATGGACCACACACATTGACAGTGTTATCAAGAAGGCACGGCAACGCCTCAACTTCCTTAGGCGCCTAAGGAAGTTCAAAGTGAGTCAGAAGATCCTCAAGAACTTCTACTCATGCACAATAGAGAGCATCCTGACTGGCAATATCACCTCCTGGTTTGGGAATAGCACCGCACAAGACCGTAGCAGACTACAGAGAGTGGCCCGTTCAGCCGAACGCACAATTGGAGGGGGGCTTCCCACTCTCCAGAACATTTACAACAAGCGGTGCATGGGTAAGGCTAAGAGAATTATTAAGGACTCGAGACACCCAAACAACTGCCTCTTTGAACTGCTGCGGTCAGGCAAGCGATAATGGAGTCTCATGGCAAGCACAGAGAGACTCAGAAGAAGCTTCTATCCCCAGGCCATCAGGATGCTCAACGACTCTATGTAACAAACCATCATCTACATGTACACACTCACTTTAAACAAACACTCACCTTAACACTCACTTTATTCACTTTAGACACTTTAACACATGTTATATTTATCTATTATTAAAGAGATTTGCACCACATTCATACCTCATTTAATAATAATAATAATAATAATAATAATAATAATAATAATAATAATAATAATAATGGATTGGATTTATATAGCGCTCTTCTCTGACTCAGAGCGCTTCACAGAGTCCATTATTCGTTCATACACAGTCATACCGGTGGTGGTAAGCTACAATTGCAGCCAGAGCTGCCCTGAGGCAGACTCACGGAAGCGTGGTGAATAATCATCGCCTACGGCCCCTCCGACCACCACCAACATTCATTCACATGCATACACATTCATACGAGGCAAGTAGGTTAAGTGTCTTGCCCAAGGACACAACGGCAATGGGATGGACATGGGCTTGAGCGGGATTCGAACCACAAACCCTTCGATCATTGGACGCCCCGCTCTACCCCTGAGCCATAGCCGCCCCTCATTTGCACCCTACCCCAAGTTTTGTACCTCTGCATTCTACCTCACTGTTACTCATTTTACTCTGTATTGTATATTGAATATATGTATATTGACTTTACCTACTTTTTAATTCTTAATTTTTTTTTTACTTACTTTCTTTTACACACACTCCCAGGGGCTCGTACAGAAACAAGCATTTCATTATAAAGTATTCTGTATTTTGTTCTGACAAATAATAAACAAACTTGAACTTGAACTTGATCTGTCTTTTCCTACGTCTCCCCCGTCTTCAGAGCCGAGCCGCAGACAGCCTCAGACCCACAGATCCCAGGCCCGTCAGACAGCCTCAGACCCACAGATCCCAGGCCCGTCAGACAGTCTCAGACCCACAGATCCCAGGCCCGTCAGCACGTCAGACAGCCTCAGACCCACAGATCCCAGGCCCGTCAGCACGTCAGACAGTCTCAGACCCACAGATCCCAGGCCCGTCAGCATGTCAGACAGCCTCAGACCCACAGATCCCAGGCCCGTCAGCATGTCAGACAGCCTCAGACCCACAGATCCCAGGCCCGTCAGCATGTCAGACAGCCTCAGACCCACAGATCCCAGGCACGTCAGCACGTCAGACAGCCTCAGACCCACAGATCCCAGGCCCGTCAGCACGTCAGACAGTCTCAGACCCACAGATCCCAGGCCCGTCAGCATGTCAGACAGCCTCAGACCCACAGATCCCAGGCCCGTCAGCACGTCAGACAGCCTCAGACCCACAGATCCCAGGCCCGTCAGCACGTCAGACAGCCTCAGACCCACAGATCCCAGGCCTGTCAGCACGTCAGACAGTCTCAGACCCACAGATCCCAGGCCCGTCAGCATGTCAGACAGTCTCAGACCCACAGATCCCAGGCCCGTCAGCACGTCAGACAGTCTCAGACCCACAGATCCCAGGCCCGTCAGCACGTCAGACAGTCTCAGACCCACAGATCCCAGGCCCGTCAGCACGTCAGACAGTCTCAGACCCACAGATCCCAGGCCCGTCAGCACGTCAGACAGCCTCAGACCCACAGATCCCAGGCCCGTCAGCATGTCAGACAGCCTCAGACCCACAGATCCCAGGCCCGTCAGCACGTCAGACAGTCTCAGACCCACAGATCCCAGGCCCGTCAGCACGTCAGACAGCCTCAGACCCACAGATCCCAGGCCCGTCAGCATGTCAGACAGCCTCAGACCCACAGATCCCAGGCCCGTCAGCACGTCAGACAGTCTCAGACCCACAGATCCCAGGCCCGTCAGCACGTCAGACAGTCTCAGACCCACAGATCCAAGGCCCGTCAGCACGTCAGACAGCCTCAGACCCACAAATCCCAGGCCCGTCAGACAGCCTCAGACCCACAGATCCCAGGCCCGTCAGACAGCCTCAGACCCACAGATCCCAGGCCCGTCAGCACGTCAGACAGCCTCAGACCCACAGATCCCAGGCCCGTCAGACAGCCTCAGACCCACAGATCCCAGGCCCGTCAGACAGTCTCAGACCCACAGATCCCAGGCCCGTCAGCACGTCAGACAGCCTCAGACCCACAGATCCCAGGCCCGTCAGACAGCCTCAGACCCACAGATCCCAGGCCCGTCAGACAGCCTCAGACCCACAGATCCCAGGCCCGTCAGCACGTCAGACAGCCTATGCTACTTAAAACCTCCAAGGAGGGAATGTGACTCAGCTCCGTCAGTGTGCGTGCCTGGCTGTGGCCTGTATGAAGACGTTAGATGTCCTCACCTTGTTGGACGCCATCTCGCTGACAGAGTCTCTGGTCTGCAGCGTCTCCAGCTGGTCCAGACACCAGTCCAGCTCCTCCAGAGTCTCCACTGCCAGCTTCGGGTACGCCTCCTCTGGGATGTCACAGGTCACAGGGTACAGGTTAGAGGCAAGGTTGCCACAGGGAAAAAAAGAAAAGCGACTTGCCATACATTTCTCTGTTACATATCAACTGGCCTTGCGTCCCGCTCTGCCTACTGAGATAACCCCTTACACCTAGCGTGCACGAGAAACAAAAACAAATGCACCCACTTGCACGTGACCACGCCACTCCCATGTGCCCTATATTACACCGGAAGTGGTCACGCCTCACCCTTCCTCATTTCGTTTCCAAGCGGAAGCAGCTCAGATGCACTTCTTGAACTGGAGATTGTTATGAAGCGTAAGGTGAAATTACACAATGTTGGGAATTCGCCAGAAGTTCACCAGCCCCCGGAACCTTCTCGGCACATCCTAACAGCGCAGCGGTCCTGTCCTGGGTTTTCCTCGTCGCGTGACAGCGGACCGAGGGACGTTGCGCGACGGTTAGCAGTCGAGCTAAGTCATGCACAGGTAGGGCCTGCGCTATACTAGCATGAGTAATACTGCTCGTTGTCTCGTGAGACGACCGAGTGATGTATTGGCGCGAGGGCGGGATATTTGGGAAAACATGGTCGTCATAACTCTCTTTTGAATGTTTTTCCAGGTATCCTAGCGCGCAGCTAATGCTAATGCTACAATGTTGGGGCGCCGTTCCCCATGTACCCCGCCGAGGGCTGTCTTTACTGTCTTCCCTCCTCTTAACCATTCATGCTGACGGTCAATCGGTGTCTAATGTTGGGGGTTAGCGGGGGCTTTTTTACCGTTTCAGACTGTCCCTAATGTAGACAGGACTAGTGTTTTTTCTGGTCTGCATCCCCTTAACAATTGTGTGTATTGGGCTAGCCCATTCTGCAATATGTTAATAGAGTTTTCGTTCATTCTTTCATTTATCCCTTCATGGGTGCACACCGCAGTGGAGGTTGTTACATGACTACGTATACTTTGGTCAGCAGCCACCACTGGTGTTCCGTGCTTAGTGAAGCAGGTGGCATCAGTCCTTTGCCCTGACATGGTGGAACAGTGTTTACACACCCCGCCCTCCGTTTTTGGGTTTGGTACAGACTCTATTATCAGAGTCCGCGACAGGGGGGGGTGGGGGGTGTCAGACCCATACTGGACCTGTCCCATGGAAGGCTCAGAATGTTGACCGTCACCCACCTGTTAAGCGCTGTCAGGTGGGGGACTGGTTCACCTCCATAGACCTGTAGGATGCGTATTCGCATCCCGATCTTCCCTCCTAGGACTTACCTACGCTTCCTTTTCAGGGCTTAGCATACGGGTACCAGAGGCTGCCGTTCGGCTACTCTCTGACTCCTCGCATCTTCGCCAAGTGTGTGGAGACCGTGCTGGGGTCTCTGCGTCGTCGGGGGATACGAATTTTATTCTACCCTGGACGACGTTCTGGTCCTCGGCCGGTCAGAGAAGATCGCCGGGTCTCATATCAGGCAGGTGGTGGAATTCCTCACCAGCCTGGGTTTTGCTGTAGACTGGAAGTAGAGTTCTCCTCTTCCCAGTCAACAGGTGGAGTACTTGGGCTTATTTCTTTTTTTTTTTTATTGGTCTTTTTCCCCCTCCATTTTCCTCCGATTTTCTCCCATCCCAATGTTAGTCGTATGCCAATTCCCAGTCCCTTCCTGATCGCTGCGCACTTACCCCCCACAGTCAGATCATCTGGGAGAGTGGAGGCTACCACGTGCTTCCTCCGACACACGTCCAGCCAATCACCGCTTCTTTTCACCTGGCAGCGCGGATTCTCATTGAGAGGGCGTAGCGTGTGGGAGGACCACACTATCCCCCTCACGTCCAATCCGCGCTTAGCAGGCGCCCCGACCGAACTGTAGGAGTCGCTGTTTACAACGACCCGGACCCACCCCGCCAGCTTCTCCCACCCTCTGATACAGCCAATTGTATCAGTGCAGACGGCCAGCCAAGCTGGTGACAACCCCGGAGCTGTGAGCTGGATTCGAACAGGCGAATCGAGCTCACAGCTCCGGGGCTGGTGACGAACGCAATCTCCGCTCGGCCACCTAACCGCCTTACTTGGGCTTATTTCTAAGCTCAAGGTCTATATGGGCATCCCTCTCAGAGCGGCGGCGAGTGGATGATCTCGGCGCGCTCGGGAGGTTCCGTCCTAGGACGCTGTCCGTGATGCGCCTGTTCGGTATGATGGCAACTGCTCACTCTGTGGTCCCTCTTGGCCTCCTCTTCATGAGGAGGATACAGAGGTGGTTTTCCAGTATGGACATAGACCCGGTGAGAGACAAGTGGAAGCGGCTGAAGGTTCCCATGTCAGTACTGGGGGACCTTGTCTTCTGGGGAGGGCCTGGGGCAGCAGGCTGTCACACGTCACGGTCTTCACCGACGCCTCCCTCACGGGATGGGGGGGGGGCGTGTCGGGCCAACGCAGTAGGGGGCAGCCGGCAGGACCATGCTGCCCGGTCTGCGCTACATTTCAATGTGTTGGAATTGAAGGCAGTCAGGACGGACAACACGACGTCAGCGTCGTATATCAACAGACAAGGGGAGCGTACTCCCCCTGTCTGCACCGGGTGGCGGTCGAGCTCTGGCTATGGGCGTTTCTCAATCTGCGCAGCCTGAGGTCTCTCCACATCCCCGGCAGGGAGAATGTGGGTGCAGATGTGATGTCTCGGGGCGGTCCTCACCCTGACGAGTGGGGACTACGTCCAGACATAGTCAGACAGGTCTGGGACCGATTCGACCCCTTGTGGTTCTCGGTCAGTCGGAAGGACAACCCCTCTCTGGGGGTGGAGGCCTTCTCGATGTATCCGTGGCCGCCCGGGATTCTGTACGCATTCCCCCCCATACACCTGATAGCTCAGCTGTTGGGGCGGGTACGTCAGGAGCGCAGGACTTTGATCCTGGTCGCGCCGGGCCGGGGTTCAGCTGTGTGGTTCCCGGCCCTGATTCAGCTCTTGGTGGCCCTGCCGTGGCCTGTTCCATGGTCACCGCGGGCCCTCTCTCAGGCACGCAGAACTCTGTTCTGCCTCCTGTTCTGGGGCAGCCTCTAGGCTTGGCTGCTGAAAGGGGGAATCTGGTGGGGATGCGTCTTGACTCTTCTGTGGTTAACGCCATCCGGAACGCGCATGCTCCGTCCACGCTCCATCCACTACAGCGGCTTACGCTGGGAAGTGGCGTATGGTCGAGAGTGGGGGGCAGAACATTGTTCAGCCACCCTCTCGTGGGACGTTCTTGCTTGGCGCACGGCATCTCAAGCCTGTGGAACGTTCTCGGTCTCCGAGTCGGGACCTCCAACTGTTCTGGAAAGGCTGTTGGGGGCCCTGTTTGGCCTCTTGAACAGGCGTTTCTTTTTGGGCCAGCACCTCCGCTAAATGTGTGGGTGAGCCATGTGCTCTCTCGGTGCGGCCTGAGTGCCTGTCTGTTCGGGCCGATAACGGGGCGACTCTGAGGCCTAATTCGGTCTTTGTGCCAAACAATATCCGGAGCTTTTTTCGCTCCAGGGATATTGTGATTCAGACTCCCCTCCTCCCTGGCTGGGGCTTACAGGCCCTCAGGGGGTGCATTTGTCAGGGCCACGCGTCCGCTCTGCCCTAATCTCAGTAGGCAGAGCGGGACGCGAGGCCAGTTGATATATAACGTAAGGTTATCCTATAACCCTAGTTATATGATACTGGCTGAGCGTCCCGCTCTTAGCGCCCTGAGGTCCCTTGGATGTGTTTCCGCTTATGGAAATCGAACTGGGAAGGGTGAGGCGTGACCACTTCCGGTGTAATAGAGGGCGCATGGGAGTGGCGTGGTCTCGTGCAAGTGGGTGCACTTGTTTTTGTTTCTTGTGGACGCTAGGTGCGTGGAGACAAGGAGTTATCTCAGTAGGCAGAGCGGGACGCTCAGCCAGTATCATGTAACTAGGGTTATAGAATAACCATACGATATTAAGCCTCATCCTAAACCTAAACTCCTCTGTCATCCCTTCCAAAAGCCAAGGACCCACCACACAGCATTGTGAGATGTGGGCTTTCACTTTCAAACACTATCGCTTTTTGAAAGTACTTGCTAGCCTATATCATCAATCAAAATGTCAAAGTCACAGATAATTCCATCTTCCAAAATATTATTATAAATAAAACTAAATCTTCAGTTATCCAATTGTGTATTTTGTTGTCAGTAAATATTTTGTTGGGTTCAGAGAGATTCAGATTCAGATTATTTTTATTGTCACAGCTTTTTTAAATACATTCAGAAAAACGTGAGATGCTTGTTTTTCCTGGCTCCTCAAACGTAGATTTGTAAACTATAAACTATAACTATAAATATAAACTATAACTAAAAACTAAATAAACTATAAACTAAAGCTATAAACTAAACTATAAACTAAACATAATACACAACGTATATTCTATCTATACCTATGTATGTACCTATATATCTATGAGAATCCGTTCAGCGATCAGTTTTCAGATATCCCTTCAATCAGAACAGGGGGAGTTAACGACCGACTCAAAAAAGATGAATGACACCTTTAGATAATTTTATTCCCATCTATATAGTTCAGAAGTCAATCGAAGATCAATAGAAATTTGAGGCGTTTACCAGCGGACTTGAACTACCGAGGATATCCGAGGAGGGGGCTGGAGAGTCGGGGAGGCTGATCACTCTTTCAGAACTCAAAGACGCAATCGCTGAGATGCAGAGGGGCAAAGCACCCGGCCGGGATGGAACTCCACCCAAACTATACCTAGCGTTCTGGGACCCACTGGGCCCACCCACTACTGAACCACTGGGCCCACTCACTACTGAACCACTGGGCCCACCCACTACTGAACCACTGGGCCCACCCACTACTGAACACTCCATTGAACAAGGGGGATTCTCCAGGGATGTAAATATGGCTCTTATTTCTCTACTACTGAAGAAGGACAAGGACCCAAACGACTGTGGCAGCTACAGGCCCCTAAGTCTCCTCGGTGTTGACCTCAAAATATTTGCCAAAGTCCTGGCCCGTCGTCTACAAAAGTATATGACTGAGCTAGTGCACTGTGATCAAACCAGCTTTATTCTGGGACGCTTAGCTGCGGATGACCTTAGAAGATTATTGCATGTAATCGACACTAGTAAGGACAATATAACTCCAGACTGGCAAGATCTGCTCCCCTCTCTTCTCAGCCTCGAGGTCTTCTAGGAAGGGTTGTCCTTTGAGTCCCGGACTTTTCGCACTTTCCCTGGAACCATTAGCTCAATTTATAAGACAAACAGAAGAAATTGTTCCTATAACAATCAAAGATACCCCACACAAAATTGCTCTTTATGCGGACGACTTAATGATTTTTATGCAGGACCCCTCCCAATCGGCCACAAACTTACTTAGGATAATTGACGAATTTGGTGAACGATCAGGCTTCAAAATCAACTGGCCCAACTCTGCTCGTCTACCCCTTAATGAGTTGGCCAGAGCTGTGGACTTCCCGGCGGACGCCCCCGTCGCTGAACATTTTAAATACCTCAGTATGGAGATGTTCCCCACCCTGAGTCAGACTTTTAGACACAGTTATACAGGCACGTGCAACAACATACTTCAGGATCTCAATAGATGGTCGAGCCTCCCCAACTCGCTACAAGCCCAAGCATCCATAATAAAAATGAACGTACTACCCAGAATAAACATTGTTAGCTCAATGCTCCCCTTACCCGCCCCAATCGACTATTGGCGCAAGATACAAGCTACAATATCTAAGTTAATTTGGAACAACAAGCGACCGCGAATCAAAAGAACCACCACCACCAAACAGGACGGGGGTTTAGCAATCCCGGATTTAAAATTATATTTCTGGTCCTTCTCACTGAGGCCCCTGATTAACTGGTTTGACCCGAGGTTGCCGTGTCGTGGCGCACCTTGGAGGAGGCAACAGTCTCTCCACAAAGACTACAAGATATAGTATACTCCAACACCCCGATTAGAAAATGTCAATTACAATTTGGTCCTATCAAACAGTACTGTATTTGCAAATCTGATATGTCATAAATGTATAGATGTAGCAGTACTGTCTATCTGTATGTCATGTATGTCATATATGTTATGATGAATTGAAAATGGGGGACCCTGATGTAAACAAGACGAAAGTCTTTCTCTGGTCTGCATCCCCTTAACAATTGTATGTATTGAGCTGTACTGTACTGTACCCATTCTGCAATCTGTTAATAAAGTTTTCAATCAATCAATCAATCAATCAATCAATCTCCCATGTGATTCAAACATGGCGTAACGCACAGAGGTCTTGTACCATCAAGTGCCCATGACACCTCGATATTTCATAACCAACCATTACTTGTTGGGCATAAACCCATTTTAACAACCCTCAGTGGGAAAGTGAAGGAGTCCACACTCGGGGTCCTCATAGTGTAGGGGCCATAGTCTAGAGGTCGGGACGGGGGTGGTTGGGGGCTCGGGATATTTCACTGTTCTTCATTTTATATTATTCATACTGCTTTATTGATACATTTTATTTGATTGAATTTAGTTGTCTTGTCGTTATTGTAATTATTATTGTTGAAGTATTGTCCTGTGATGTCTTGTGTATTACTGTATTGTGTTGTGTGGAACATGAAAACATTTTAATAAAAATGTGATCATAAAAAAAGCACATCTAATAAAGACTCACCTAGACATGGTTTGCACATCTAATAAAGACTCACCTAGACATGGTTTGCACATCTAATAAAGACTCACCTAGACATGGTTTGCACATCTAATAAAGACTCACCTAGACATGGTTTGCACATCTAATAAAGACTCACCTAGACATGGTTTGCACATCTAATAAAGACTCACCTAGACATGGTTTGCACATGGGGGGTTGGCCACTGGACGATGGCCGCCTGGAAGAAACAACAGACAGTCTGTTAATTAATGGAATCAATCAATCAATCAATCAATCATTAGTCAGTCAATCCCTTGATCATCTAAATCAATTTGAATGTTCTTACTTGTTGCCCCCACGATCCTGCAGATGTGTCAAGACAGCAACGTTGGTTCTCACTGTTCTGAGACTGGCAAGTACCTAGAGAGAGAAAGAGAGAGAGAGAGAGAGAGAGAGAGAGAGAGAGAGAGAGAGAGAGAGAGAGAGAGAGAGAGAGAGAGAGAGAGAGAGAGAGAGAGAGAGAGAGAGAGCGCGAGCGAGCAGGTCTATCAAACATTACATATAAACATACTACTTACTAGTTACGCTGCTGGTACCATACTGTCTATATACCTGTACATATACTACAACTCTGTACATACATCTCAGTAGTACAAATGTTTTATATTTTGTACCCAGTTTAATCACCTGTACATTGTATATTGCTGTTGCACTTTACTGCTATGTTTGCACTTTGGTTGGATGCCAAACTTATTTTCGTTGTATGGTACTTGTGCTGTGTAATGACAATACATTTGAATACATTTTAATCTAATTTAATCTAATCTAATACTATTACAAATTTCCAGGACAACGTAGATTTTCTTCCAGGATATTTGGTAATTTTAGTAAATTCTTCAGGTTTTCCATGATGAGTGGGAACCCTGATTATATCCATACTGTAGCGTGAGCGTCCTAAATATGTTCCAATGTTGCCGTGGATTCACCAGGTAAAAAGGTTGTACAGCTTAAAGGCCAACTTGCAGGTTGTATTTTTGTTCAATAAACAATGTGACTAGGGCTAACGGATATTTTAATCCATGGTTCATAACGTGCGTGTGTCATCTTAATGATGACGTCACAGGCAGGTAGTGGCAGGAAGCAGAGCCTTCTTGTTACTACTAGCCGAGGAGCTAGTCTGTTTCACCTAACACTATTGCTCCGTGATCATAGCCATTTATCTCTAAAGCTAACCACTATTTGTAAAAGCCACAACCACGTTACCATATTTGTAAATATACTAATGTAAATCATTGTGTCGTTGTACATATTGTGTTTATAACGTTAGTAGCTAAGTTAGCTAGCTTGTTAGCCAGCATTCTCAAAACTCCTAACATGCCCCGATTTAAAATGGTTCTCCCCTCTTTGTATACCTTTGTCCTCACAAGTATTCTGCCAGGGAACTTATGGACACGACAATAGTAGTAGTTATAAGGTGTTTGAGCTTGTAACGTTAACGGTTTTGATAGTTTATCAGTGAGCTGGATACAATCCTACCTGGAGGGGAGAGAACAGATGGTGGAGGTAAACGGTACCCTATCCCCCCCCCTCACAGTGAACTGTGGTGTTCCACAAGGAAGCATACTAGGACCACTACTGTTCCTAATTTATGCAAATGACATGTCGTCAGCTTGTGACTGCAACTTGTTCCTGTTTGCGGACGACTCAGCCCTGCTGGTCTCTGACAAGAACAAGTTACAGGTTGAAAAAACCCTCAGCTCGGAACTAGGCAAAATCTGCATATGGCTCGCCGACAACAAACTATCATTACACATGGGCAAAACAGAGTCCATTCTCTTCGGTTCAAATAACAAACTCAGCAAAACAGACGGCTTCTCAGTTACAGTGGGTGACAATATTGTCACAAGGAAAGATGAAATTACCTACCTGGGTTCCATCCTAGAGGCTAATCTTTCCTGTGACAAAATGGCATCCAATGTAATAAAAAAAGTCAATCAACGAACTCGATTCTTGTACCGGATCTCCTCCCTGGTAAACAAGAATACCCTGAAGACTCTGGCAGGAGCACTCATTCAAGGGTACTACGACTATGCTTGCACCTCATGGTACCAAAGCACCTCAAAGGCACTAAAAACCAAATTACAAACATCTCAAAACAAACTAGTCAGACTACTGCTTGACCTGACTCCTAGAACCCACCTCACCCCTGCACACTTTGCCAACCTAGGATGGCTTAGAGTAGACAACAGAGTACAGCAACTTGCAATGGGCCTGGTCTACAAGATACACTACACGACCAAGGTACCCATGTACATGTCAAAATACTTCCCAAAGGTCAGTGAATACCACGATCACAACACCAGAGGGAGCTCCACAAATCATGTAAAACCCAGATTCGGCTCAAACAAGGGACTAAACACGTTTCGCAATTATGCCACAACAATGTGGAACGCCCTACCCAAAGCTGTAAAGGAATGTAAATCACTACCCACCTTCAAAAACACTCTCAAAGAACACCTACGGGAGACTGCAATTCAAAACTGGCCCCTACAAATGTCCTAACCCAGTTGTACAATAAAGACCAAGCATGGCTTTGTCAGTATTCCAATGTACAGCCCCACCCAACCACACCCCACCTACCCAACCTCCTCCAATGTACAGTTTCCATGTCAAATGTATGTCAGTATTCCAATGTACAGTCCCCCCCCCCCCCCCCTACCCAACCCCCCCCCCCCCCCCCCCACCTCCAATGTACAGCCCCACCCCACCTACCCAACCTCCCCCAATGCACAGTTTCTATGTCAAATGTATATACTCTTCTTCTGGATTTTTTTAGTATCACAAACAGTACTGTATTTGAAAATCTGGTATGTCATAAATGTATAGATGTAGCAGTACTGTCTATCTGTATGTCATGTGTGTCATATGATGAATTGAAAATGGGGGACCCTGATGGAAACAAGACGAAAGTCTTTCTCAGGTCTGCATCCTCTTAACAATTGTATGTATTGAGCTGTACTGTACTGTACCCATTCTGCAATCTGTTAATAAACTTTTCAATCAATCAATCAATCAACGTTAGTTAGCTAATAGCTATCGTGGTAGCCCGTTTCGTGACTGATGCACCGAGTGGGCCTACTAGGGGGCTACTATCGTATCAACATGCCGGGACGTGTAGCTTGCTAGCCGGCATGATGCGTGTGCAGTGCTTTGCCCCACAGGTCTGAGAAGAGGACCAGCACATTTTACTCGTTCCCAAAACTCTTTTACATGCCCGACTTTAAATGGTTCACGACAGTAGACATAATGCTAACGTTAGCGGGGTAACGTTAGCCAGAGCCATATAGCCAGTAGTACTATGACCCGGACAGGCATAAGGCATAAGTTACCGGTAGTGACGTCACGGCACTGATAGCGTCTGATAAGCTTTTTGATTTGCTCCATACATGTTATTAGTGCATGGACCTTTTTAACCCTTTCTGAGTGGAATTTCCGGCGTCAAGTGGAATAAATAAATAATGAAAATAGATACCAATGTGGTGGAGAAGATAAAGGGAAGCATATCAATTTGTAATTTTCTGATGTTAAATGAAATAGTGCATGTATAGTCCAAGTGGGGGTCCTGAGGGGGGGGGGTGTATTTATTATTTGTATGTCTTTTAATCTACATTCACTCTGATTGAATTACTGGACTGTCATTATTGTTATTATTATTTCTGTTATTGTCCTGTGATTTATCATTGATTATTACTGTTACTGTATTGTTTGTCTTGTTAAAAAATGTAAATAAATAAGGGAAAATAAAAAACATTTGTTCAAAGAAAATAGATACCAATTATGTAAACTACCCATAACTGAAGAGTAGGGTTTAACCTGCAAGTTGGCCTTTATGGAGCTCCGGATCAACACTAAAATATAAGGAGATTCACCATCTTGATGTTGACTTCTTTAGTTTAGTTCATTAAAATATATTGTTCATATGGGAAAACACCGTACGTTGTCCAGTCCCGTTCACCAGTGACATGTGACCTGAGGGTGAGACGCACCACGTCACCGTGACACCAGACACCCTCAGACAGCTGCTGATCAAATGTCACCCTAACATTGGGGAGTAGGCGTGAGAAATCTCTTCCGTATCAGAAACAAAATCTCAAAAGAGTAGACACACGTAAAATCTAAACCAAATCTCAAAAAAGTTGACACACATCAAATCTAAACCAAATCTGACAAGAGAAAGCATGTACAATCTCTCCCGATTCGGAAACCTAATGTAAAAGACCAAGCACGTAAAATCTCTCCAATTAAAAATTTGTTTTTAGAAAAAATAATTAAATACGTTTAACCCTTTCACTATCACTACAGATGGTTAACCGTGAAAATGAAAGGCTAACCTTCTGTAGTGTGGTATTGAAATGGTTAACCCTTTGTAGTGTGGTAGTGAAAGGTTAACCGTCTGTAGTGTGGTAGTGAAAGGGTTAACCCTTTGTAGGGTGGTAATGAAAGGGTTAACTATTTGTAGGGTGGTAGTGAAAGGGTTAACTATTTGTAGTGTGGTAGTGAAAGGTTAACCTTCTGTAGTGTGGTAGTGAAAGGTTAACCTTCTGTAGTGTGGTAGTGAAAGGGTTAACCTTCTGTAGTGTGGTAGTGAAATGTTAACCTTCTGTAGTGTGGTAGTGAAAGGGTTAACCTTCTGTAGTGTGGTAGTGAAAGGGTTAACCTTCTGTAGTGTGGTAGTGAAAGGGTTAACCTTCTGTAGTGTGGTAGTGAAAGGGTTAACCTTCTGTAGTGTGGTAGTGAAAAGGGGCACTTTGGGATCCCAGCAAACAAAAAGTGCAATATAAATTCAATTTATTATTATTATTATTATTATTATTAAGAGTTTAAATCAAAGCAATTGTTGATGAATTGCCCCCCTCCCCCCTTGTCTTGTGACAGTGCAGCTGGGACTATTCAAACCCATGTTGGTAGCCTGGGTTAGGAGGGTGTCGCCGCCAGCAAACATAGATTGCGTCACCAGTTTTAAAAGCACACAGATTATGCCCCGAACAGGCTGTACAGTACAAAGACATGTGTGTGTGTGTGTGTGTGTGTGTGTGTGTGTGTGTGTAGACAGGCTGTACAGTACAAAGACAATGGGTCTCATTCTCCAAGGACTTACGACAAAAAGGGCTTTCTCTTAGGGCCATTTGAGACCTTTTCGGGCCGATTTTGGGATTCACCAACCGTCCCAATAAAACATATATAATTAATATTATATTATAATATATTGTCTATATTCATGTTGTAGTGTCCGCTTGTCGCTCCCCAATGAATCAACAAGTGTCCACGATGCACCCGCAATTAATTATCTTACTCAATCCCAAAGTTTGTGATGTTGAATGAATTGAATGTCCAAAGTTGCCACCGGTTCGGTTTACAGGGTTTATTGTTGTCCAAAGGTGAATGATGGTGAATGAAGGGTTAAATCAGAACAGTTGTCAAGTGCTCCATTGTCAGTTCCAAACGGTGAGACAGGTAGAGAAATGTATCCTCATCACAGGTGCATGGGATTACGTTAATTAGCTAGGCTAATTGGAGGCGGAGAGCCCTCTAGTGTTCAAATTAATAATAATATTAATAAACAAAACACTCATATGGCCTTTACACCGGCCCCTAATTGTGTCTACACAATTATAAAACAAATAACATGGTCAGGTGAGTGTTCATTATAGCTGGCCATTCTTCTACATACCGGCGCCTAATTGTGCTTTAAACTAAACAGTTACAAAATATATATATATATATATATATATATATCGGAGAAGCTACCGACATAATCAATTTCAAATCATAATTCCAAACACAAATAAGCTTGACTGGGTCCTGGTTTTCGCTTGTTGTCCCTGTGCATGGGAAGAACAAATTAGTTAGCGAGTCAAGGTATTTCCATAATATTCAAAGTACTTCAAGCACTAGGCTGTTGGTCAGACTTTGGTCCAACAACTGGTTCCATTATTATGGGTACTGTTCTAAAATATAAACATACAAGATATATTTGAGCCAAAGAAATAATGCTTTTTTTTTTTTTTTTTTTTTAAACAACAGAGCCATATAGCTCTGATAGGCATATAGCCAATGTCTACTGGTTGTGGCTCTCCATCAGGGTCATCAGGATGGCTGTCGGCGGTAAGTCGGTCGGGAAGTCTCAGCCATTCTTTCCCAGGTTTCCTTACGCCGTCGTCTTTTGTAGTTTCTCCTCTTGGAAACTGACACATTCGAAAGTGTTCGGCCACCACCGGCCCCGGTAACACCATGGACTTCCATGGGCTTCACTTGACAAGCTTGTTTAGGCAGTTGCTCCTCCACCGGCTCGTCATCTCCTCCAACACTCCCGTCCTCAGCAGGTCCTTGCAGAGCAGAGCCCCGTCTCGGGAGATGCACCTCCATGCTGCCGTCCCTCTCCTCCTCAGGACGGTGCCGCCCGGTCAGCCCTCCTGGACTGGCTGCGACTGCTGCTGTCCTGCTTCTGAGAGCTCTCGTTTTAAACACTGGAGGTTCAGTAGTGGCCTGTTGTGTGCATCTTCCTTATGTGCATCTTCCTCCTCCTCTGCCTCACTCTCTGAGGAGCTGCAGCCGCACACATCATCTGGTTTCCCAGTACACTCCTCATCTGTGGAGTCATCTGATTCCTCTCTCTCATCATCCTCCTCATCCTCGTCTTCATCAGGTGCACATGTAGCAGAGTCAATGGTTGGTTTAGCTGGTGCTGTTTCAGGTTCTTCCTGCATTTCCTCTGCAGCACTCTCCCCCACAGCTGCCACACTGCACCTCTCCCTCTCAGCGTCTGACACGGTGATTTCCTCTGTCACTGCTTCTTCCTCTCTGCTTTCGTCATCGGCGTCCTCCTCTTCATCAACGTTGTCCTCCTCCTCACCGTCCCCATCATCATCATCGTCTGGTTCGTTCTGAGGAAGTCTCTGGGTAGGACTCAGCAGGTCACCTTCAACCCACACCCTGGAGGGAACATAAAATGGGATTGAATAGTCATCGTCGTCCCCATCTTCATCAACGTCCTCCTCATCATCATCTTCGATGTCCTCTTGAGGCACAGTCAGAATGGAGGGGACATAAAATGCGATCAAATCGTCGTCCTCTTCTTGGCTCTTCATCGTCCACTCCCTGGAGGGGACATAAATGGGGGTCGACTCGTCCTCCTCATCATCATCTTCCTCCTCAATCAGGCCATGTTTCATCAACCACTCCCTGGAGGGAACATGAAAGGGAATCGAATCGTCATCCTCTTCCTCATTATTGTCCTCTTCCTTATTATCCTCACCTTCATCTTCCTCCTCAATCAGGCCATGTTTCATCAACCACTCCCTGGAGGGAACATGAAAGGGAATCGAATCGTCATCCTCTTCCTCATTATTGTCCTCTTCCTTATTATCCTCACCTTCATCTTCCTCCTCAATCAGGCCATGTTTCATCAACCACTCCCTGGAGGGAACATGAAAGGGAATCGAATCGTCATCCTCTTCCTCATTATTGTCCTCTTCCTTATTATCCTCACCTTCATCTTCCTCCTCAATCAGGCCATGTTTCATCAACCACTCCCTGGAGGGAACATGAAAGGGAATCGAATCGTCATCCTCTTCCTCATTATTGTCCTCTTCCTTATTATCCTCACCTTCATCTTCCTCCTCAATCAGGCCATGTTTCATCAACCACTCCCTGGAGGGAACATGAAAGGGAATCGAATCGTCAACCTCTTCCTCACTGCCCTCCTCTTGATCGCTGTCCTTTCCTCTGGACTCCGACCATGGCTTGCGAAGTTCAAGGGAGGGTTTATGTATTTTGTGCTCGCACACCTTGGAGCTGAAATCAACACAGTGATTAGTAAAAACATCATCAGCACCATTGTTGTGATATTCATTGGCCGGTTCAAAGTCGCGCCTCTCAGTCAAGATGTTTCATATTTCAAATCTCTTTGTTGTTTCTCAAGCTCTTGTTTTTTCTTTAAATTGGCAAGGCGTACCATTAAGCGTGCCTTTTCAGCTTCAACCTTTCTTAGCATAGATTTGCGGGTTTGCCTCTTGGCTTCAAGCATTTTGTTTATTCTTTTTATTTATCCTTTGTAGTTTGAACGTTGCATTCACTTGGTGTGTGGGTTTCCTTTTCTTTCTGCTTATTATGCAGTAACGTAATATAATACAATAAAAATAAACGTAAATTTTTCACCGATGTAGGCCTATATAGAACTGGGAATTTATTGCCACACATCCGCAATGTCCAAGCGAACAATTTCGTTTCCACACGTCCAGACGACATTAATTGTGATGGTTCAACATAATACGGCTTCCAATCCGTTCCATAATCCACAATATCACAATTAATTAGTCTGACGTTAGGAACCTCCTCATGGCGTTCGCACGGAACCACAACAATGTAGCAATGTGACAATGTCCCGACTCACTTTCCTATTTGCAATTACAGCATAGCATCCAAACAATTCCATCTTCACGGAAGGCGTTTACAGCTCTTCACACTATCCATTTCAATTTCAGGTAATCCAATAACAGACGTTTAAAATCTTCTTACCTCGCTTTCTTTTGTGAGGAAAGTTGTCCTATACTTATACTCACATCCTTTTGATCATGTTTCATGAGGGAATTCTCACACTTCTTCCATTAGGGATTTTTCTACTTTGTAGTGTCCGCTTGTCGCTCCCCAATGAATCGACAAGCGTCCACGATGCACCCGCAATTAATTATCTTACTCAGTCCCAACGTTTGTGATGTTGAATGAATTGAATGTCCAAAGTTGCCACCGGTTCGGTTTACAGGGTTTATTGTTGTCCAAAGGTGAATGATGGTGAATGAAGGGTTAAATCAGAACAGTTGTCAAGTGCTCCATTGTCAGTTCCAAAACGGTGAGACAGGTAAAAAAATGTATCCTCATCACAGGTGCATGGGATTACAGTAATTAGCTAGGCTATTTATAGAAGAGTGGCTATAATGGAGGCGGAGAGCCCTCTAGTGTTCAAACATAAATAAGACACTATCCTAAGCACAATAATAATAATATTAATAAACAAAACACTCATATGGCCTTTACACATGTCTTGCCCGAAAAGGTCTCAAATGGCCCTAAGAGAAAGCCCTTTTTGTCGTAAGTCCGTTGGAGAATGAGACCCACTGTGTGTGTGTGTGTGTGTGTGTGTGTATGTGTGTGTGTCTGTGTGTGTGTGTGTGTGTTCCCTACACAGACCACTTCAGAAGAGAGTTGCGTCATCGTTCCCTCACACACACAACACGAAGGCGCACTGACTGACCTGTGCAAATGGAGTCACGATCATGTCTTCGCCGTGCCTGGAGAGACAACACAAGACAACACAGTCACACATCTAACGGTCATGTCTTCCCCGTGCCCCCTGGTGGAGAGACACACACAAGACAACACAGTCACACATCTAACGGGGGAACGCCACCCTCCCGACAGGGAACATGGAACAGACCGGCTTTGTAAGGCAACACCCGTCCCATGTTCACAAGAACTACGTTTGGCCCCAGGGGGCCAAAATAAAACGACAATATGGGGACACAAGAGCCTTCAAGCCAATCTGGGTCTCTGTGAGATGAAACAGGGAGAGGATGCCATGCAGGGCTGGGCCAGGCGGACTCTGAAGAGTGGGTGCTGTGGTGCAGAGGGTCACGACGTGCAGGTTAGCCTCCAGGACCGCCGGCCTTGGGACGCTCCATGCAGTGGGACACACTGGGACAGATCACACATCTGCAGGGGGTGTGGTGGTGAGACCTAGGGGGTGTTGTTATATAGATAAGTATTGGGGGGGGGGGGGGGGGGGGGACTGAGGTGGTAGCAAGGGGAGGGACGGTTGGAGGGAAGGTTGCAGAAAAACACCGCCTCCACACGCGTGGTCTCACCGAGGCAGCCAGCTGACCTCCCACTTCTTCAGGCCCTCCTCCCTTAGAACACAAAGGAGTAATAAGGTGTTGGTGACCAAGGCCCCATTTACACCCATAGAAAGAAAGATGTAGCTTTTAACGTCTGGTGTCAAAGACATGTCTAGTCAAAGTACTATACTCTTACCACCTAAACTGCACGGACTACAACGTATGACATATATCGTGCCAGTTAGGGTACCTTATGTAAACTGCACCTGTGTATACTGTATACGTTACTCACTCATAGGATATCTCATAGTGTTATTGACCATATTTATTGTAACGTATAATATAACTGATAGGGCACACAGACCCTCATCTGCACCTTTGTTACACTGCCTACTTGCTCATATTCAGAGTTAATTATATTGTTTACACTGCTCATGTTTATCTTTACTATAGTTGTATTGCCTATATTTATGTCTTATACTATTACCTGGATTCTGTCTGTTGTTCACAGACAAAAAGCCAGATCAGTGTAAATACGTCCTAAGCCAGCTTGATATCAACGGGATATAAATAGTGTAACTGCCCCCCGGCATGGTGATGAAATAAAGATGCGGTTATGTTTCGTACAGGTGCTTTTATTCATTTTCTCTTGCCTTTTGCATTTTAGCATAGCAGCACTGTAGCTTTTCTTTTGTAGTCGTCGTTGCACCGTGGTTGTACAGGTTGCATCGGTTGAACCGTGAAAACGTATTCCGCTTTACCAAGGGGTGTTAATTACTGAAGTAAGGTCCTTGTACTCTATATAGTTCGCTGTCTGCTCCGACATTGTCTCTTGGTTACTTCCTGTATTAGTTACAGGTCTCTTTGAGAACAAACATGATGCTGTGACCTTTATACTATAGAAAAGACGAGCTCTGCCCCCATGTGGACACTAAAGGAAAATGCACAAGCGGCAACTAAGATATTAACCCAGGGTTTCTTAAATAGAAAGTTTAATATTCTGAGCTAATAAAGAAAAGTTGATCATCTAGACCAATGTAAATTAAAGCTTACTGATAATAAAGATGATAGGCATCTTGACCCTTGGCGGTCATTTACAAATAGCTTTAAAGCACAGCTCAAGACCTATATTTATACTCTTGCTTTTAGCTGATTTTAAAAATCCCTGTTGTCATTTATGCTTTTTAGCTATTTTATTAATCATGTTTTACTATATATATATATATTTGGGGGTTTTAAACTCCTGCTTTTCTTTTCTTTACTTGTTTTTGCTTTATTGTTAAATTTAGTATTTAATTTTTTTTGCTCTGTTAAGCACTTTGAGCTGCATTCTATGTATGAAAGGTGCTATATAAATAAAGATTATTATTATTATTAAGCCAGCTTGATATTAACTGACTAGGACAATACTTCTGTTGGCAATGATGTGACTACTGGACAAGCTGAAGCTCTATGATGACTGATGCACCGGTCATAGCTGAGAACTGTACACACTGTGCACTGGAGTATGGTATCGCATCTGATCTGTAGATTGATTGATTGATTGAAAACTTTATTAACAGATTGCAGAATGGGTACAGTACAGTACAGCTCAATACACACAATTGTTAAGGGGATGCAGACCAGAGAAAGACTTTCGTCTTGTTTACATCAGGGTCCCCCATTTTCAATTCATCATAACATACATGACATACATGACATACAGATACAGTACTGTTTGATCAAGACATTTATGACATACAAGACATATATACACATTATACAGTACTGTTTAACACAGTCTGTGCCAAAACCGGCTTTTTACGTGTTTGGCCGCCGACCGTTGAGTGCCATAAACGTAAAAAGTATTTTTTTGGATCGTTTGATCTTTTTACTTTGATCCCCGCTCTACACAGTTGTCGATCTGCATCATTTAGGCACGTCCCCACACATTGGAACTGCATTCTGATCGACTATCACCAGGGGGCAGTATCGTCCCGTGTCTGAACTGCATGGGGCTCTGGGCTGATAGTCAACTTCACTTCCAGTTTCTCCTCGCGAGTGGCCCCTCCTTCTCCTGGGACAGAAATTCACAGTCCTCGCCTCGGGATTCCGTTGCATAAGCGTATTTGACCATCGAAACGTGTAAGGACATATACACTGGTAATTGCATCACTTGGAATTATTCTTTTGGAATACCTTCTGGCTACGTTAAGGTACATTCTATGTCTATTTTACCGAATCTGAAACGTGTTTTTCTAGCGATCACAGTCCTGTGTTTCACCGGACGAAAAACACGATGATTTTGTGATGATACATACATACAAGTCATATACCTGTGATTTGGGAGTATTCAGGGTTTCAGGGGATCAGCCAGAACGGTTTGGGCTTATTGCACATAATGCGTTTTATCTCGCAATCTATGAAAAAATACTGTATTATCTTGGAAATGCGCGATGTTTAGCGTGTAAATTAAAAAAAAACTGCGCGTGGAAACAAATTATTATTCCCATGCTGGACTACAAGTAATGTTTGTTGAAATGGGCCACACCATGTCTCTACAGCTATAATACAGAACACACACACAGCTTCGCTAACATAGTGCAACGACCACGGAAACGACTAGAAAGGCTGGCAAGGTAAATTAACCAAACAGCGTGGCACTCAAAGTGTTAAGGGGTAGACAAGCAGATTTGGGCCAATTGATTTTGAAGCCTGATAGTTAGATAGAGATCTTAAAAGAAAAATATATACTGTACATTCGAAGGGGAAGAAACTGTACATTGGAGGGGGTTAGGTGGGTGGGGGGGGGGGTTGGGGTTTGGACATTTACCGGGACCAGTTTCTAATTGCAGCCACCCGTAGGTGCTCTTTGAGAGCGGTTTTAAAGGTGGGTAGTGATTCACATTCCTTTACGGCTGTGGGTAGGGCGTTCCACATCGATGTGGCATAATTGCGAAACGTGTTTAGTGCCTTGTTTGAGCCGAATCTGGGTTTAACATGATTTGTGGAGCTCCCTCTGGTGTTGTGGTCGTGGTATTCACTGACCTTTGGGAAGTATTTCGACATGTACATGGGTACCTTAGTGGTGTAACAATAGTGTGAGATGACTCCAAACAAGACTATATTCATTGGCAATAGAAAGAGAGAGAGAGAGAGAGAGAGAGAGAGAGAGAGAGAGAGAGAGACGCTAAGCCCAACACTAAGCCCCGCCCCTGAGCCCAACACTAAGCCCAACACTAAGCCCAACACTAAGCCCCACCCCTGAGCCCAACACTAAGCCCCGCCCCTGAGCCCAACACTAAGCCCAACACTAAGCCCCGCCCCTGAGCCCAACACTAAGCCCAACACTAAGCCCAACACTAAGCCCCGCCCCTGAGCCCAACACTAAGCCCCGCCCCTGAGCCCAACACTCAGCCCAACACTAAGCCCAACACTAAGCCCCGCCCCTGAGCCCAACACTAAGCCCCGCCCCTGAGCCCAACACTGAGCCCAACACTAAGCCCCGCCCCTGAGCCCAACACTGAGCCCAACACTAAGCCCCGCCCCTGAGCCCAACACTAAGCCCAACACTAAGCCCAACACTAAGCCCAACACTAAGCCCCGCCCCTGAGCCCAACACTAAGCCCCGCCCCTGAGCCCAACACTAAGCCCAACACTAAGCCCAACACTAAGCCCAACACTAAGCCCCGCCCCTGAGCCCAACACTAAACCCAACACTAAGCCCCACCCCTGAGCCCAACACTAAGCCCCGCCCCTGAGCCCAACACTGAGCCCAACACTAAGCCCCGCCCCTGAGCCCAACACTGAGCCCAACACTAAGCCCCGCCCCTGAGCCCAACACTAAGCCCAACACTAAGCCCAACACTAAGCCCAACACTAAGCCCCGCCCCTGAGCCCAACACTAAGCCCCGCCCCTGAGCCCAACACTAAGCCCAACACTAAGCCCAACACTAAGCCCAACACTAAGCCCCGCCCCTGAGCCCAACACTAAACCCAACACTAAGCCCCACCCCTGAGCCCAACACTAAGCCCAACACTAAGCCCCGCCCCTGAGCCCAACACTAAACCCAACACTAAGCCCTGCCCCTGAGCCCAACACTAAGCCCAACACTAAGCCCAACACTAAGCCCCGCCCCTGAGCCCAACACTGAGCCCAACACTAAGCCCCGCCCCTGAGCCCAACACTAAGCCCCGCCCCTAAGCCCGCCCCTAAGCCCAACACTAAGCCCAACACTAAGCCCAACACTAAGCCCCACCCCTGAGCCCAACACTAAGCCCCGCCCCCTGAGCCCAAACACTGAGCCCAACACTAAGCCCCGCCCCTGAGCCCAACACTAAGCCCAACACTAAGCCCCGCCCCTGAGCCCAACACTAAGCCCAACACTAAGCCCGCCCCTGAGCCCAACACTAAGCCCAACACTAAGCCCAACACTAAGCCCAACACTAAGCCCCACCCCTGAGCCCAACACTGAGCCCAACACTAAGCCCCGCCCCTGAGCCCAACACTAAGCCCAACACTAAGCCCCCGCCCCTGAGCCCAACACTAAGCCCAACACTAAGCCCCGCCCTGAGCCCAACACTAAGCCCAACACTAAGCCCCGCCCCTGAGCCCAACACTAAGCCCAACACTAAGCCCCGCCCCTGGGCCCAACACTAAGCCCAACACTAAGCCCAACACTAAGCCCAACACTAAGCCCCGCCCCTGAGCCCAACACTAAGCCCAACACTAAGCCCCGCCCCTGAGCCCAACACTGAGCCCAACACTAAGCCAACACTAAGCCCAACACTAAGCCCAACACTAAGCCCTGACCCTGAGCCCAACACTAAGCCCCGCCCCTGAGCCCAACACTAAGCCCAACACTAAGCCCCGCCCCTGAGCCCAACACTAAGCCCAACACTAAGCCCCGCCCCTGAGCCAACACTAAGCCCAACACTAAGCCCCGCCCCTGAGCCCAACACTAAGCCCAACACTAAGCCCTGCCCCTGAGCCCAACACTAAGCCCAACACTAAGCCCAACACTAAGCCCCGCCCCTGGGCCCAACACTAAGCCCAACACTAAGCCCCGCCCCTGAGCCCAACACTAAGCCCAACACTAAGCCCCGCCCCTGAGCCCAACACTAAGCCCAACACTAAGCCCAACACTAAGCCCCGCCCCTGAGCCCAACACTAAACACAACACTAAGCCCAACACTAAGCCCCGCCCCTGAGCCCAGCACTAAGCCCAACACTAAGCCCCGCCCCTGAGCCCAGCACTGAACCCACTCACAGGTCGCTGGCGGTGGACGAGTGGCGCGACATGTTCTTGGGCGAGAGGTCGAAGTCCGAGTCGGAGCGGTAGAGGAAGGACTCGCGCCGCTGGCTGTGGGGGTAGTTGGCCTGCAGGACCAGGCCGGAGCCAGGACTGGTCTGGGGGTCCAGTGGGCTGCGGCCCACCGACAAGCCATTCTCCACATCGAACTACAGGAGAGAGAGAGAGAGAGAGAGAGAGAGAGAGAGAGAGAGAGAGAGAGAGAGAGAGAGAGAGAGAGAGAGAGAGATGAGAGAGAGGGGGGAGAGAGGAGAGAGAGAGAGAGAGGAGAGAGAGAGAGAGAGAGAGAGAGAGAGAGAGAGAGAGAGAGAGAGGGAGAGAGAGAGAGAGAGGGGGGAGAGAGGGAGAGAGAGAGAGAGAGAGAGTGAGAGAGAGAGAGAGAGAGAGAGAGAGAGAGAGAGAGAGAGAGAGAGAGAGAACAGGAGGATGCAGAGGGTTAATTTAAGATACACTAAACTGAGGAAAAATGTGTGTTAACATCAACATAGCCGGGCCGCGGGTAGGGGAGGGGTCAACACCGTTGCTATGGGGACAAATAGAGGAAAAGTGGGTCAGAGATGACAGGGGACATAGAGACATGGTTGCTATGGGCTAGCAACCGTCGCTAGGGACTATACCTAATAGATGGGAGCTCTTCCGGTTTTGCACTGACGCGTATAGACGTTGACAGAGAGACAGAGCAATAGCTGGAGGGTGGTGGGAGGGGCCTCAACCACCATCAGACTGATAGCAGAAGAGACGGTCGAATTTAAGGAATTCAATATACTTTTCAAAGACCTTTCCGAACTGTTTTTCCATCTGGTACAGAAGCTATGTTTATGGAAATAAACATCAACGTCCAGGAAAGGTATCCTGTTTCCAGTGTGTCGTTAATTCTTCTGGGTCGAATGCATCACCGGGGGGAGAGAGGGTATCAGTCAGTACGATGAGTGAGAGACAAACACAATGCAGAAACTTCACAGAACCACAGGTGACGAGGTGATTACTGGCTGAGGACCCGAAAATCCAACAAGTATGTGTGTCCCTATGTGTGTGTGTGTGTGTGTGTGTGTGTGTGTGTGTGTGTGTGTGTGTGTGTGTGTGCAGGGCCGCCTCAGGGGGTGTGCGAGCAGTGCGGTCGCACAGGGCCTCGCGGGAAGGGGGGGCCTCGCAAAAAAAAAAAAAAAAAAATTATTAATTTTTTTTATTATTTTTTTATATTTTTATTTTTATTTTTTGCGAGGCCCCCCTTCCCGCGAGGCCCTTTTTCATCACAGACCTAAAATCTAGTTTTGCTTATATGCTTATATATTTCACATTAGACAACGTTTGTAGAATGTGTCTGACTTGTTCTGGGTCTGCAGTCCTGCAGCTGCAGACATACTCACTATTGGAGCTCAGCCTCTGGGGTTCTGCAGCAGCATTGGTTTCAACGAAGGGAGTGGTTTTACTTACATCATGTGTAGACAGTGTAGTACGCCGGCGTGGCAGCGTGAGTCGGCTGCGTTTGACATTTTCGCGCTGTGCAGCTTTTGACTATGCTTAGTTATGCCAGCCAAGACGAAGAAAGAGGTCGGTCATTATCAGTCGGTCGGTCACCAAGGAACGTTGACGAAAGGCCTCTCGCTAGCGGGACAAATGGCCGGAGCCTTTCATGGTATAGCCATGATGTCGGCTAGTAGCTAGCTTAGCTAAATGCTAACTAGCGTTAGCTAACCTATTCAGAGGAGCGAGGCGAGGCGAGTGGATGTCTTTTCAAAAGAAGGAGAAGAGAACTTGTGAGCAGATAAATCTGTTAGGCAGCAATACGCCGAAAGGTGTCCAGTCTGCCGGAAAGTACTCGATGAAGAAGAAGAAGAAATTACACCGTGGGCCAAGAAAGTCTCCTTCCACGTTGATACTGCGTTATGGTGAGTCAACCTATGATTATATACCCGCCGTGGA
This sequence comes from Notolepis coatsorum, assembly GCF_963971535.1. Classification (NCBI taxonomy): domain Eukaryota; kingdom Metazoa; phylum Chordata; class Actinopteri; order Aulopiformes; family Paralepididae; genus Notolepis; species Notolepis coatsorum. The sequence continues at coordinate 53,824,812 of NC_140171.1, read as the reverse complement.
CCTGAGTCACCTGACCCTATCTCTCTTTCTCTCTCTCTCTGGAGCCAAACTGGTCGACTAGCTAATACTACTAGTAGCTAACTGTGTGAGCTAACTGTTAGCCAGTTAGCTGTTTAGCGTCAGCTGGGAACGTTCGTTTGATGCTATCAGTTAGCCTTGAGAATAGCAGGCCCTTTGACAGAAGATGTAGTCGGGCCTGCACCATGACAAGGCTCTGGCCATAGCTTCTTTTGTCCCGCCAGCGAGAGGCCTTTCGTCAACGTGGAGACCTGTGTTGCGGCCTTTCGCCCTGCGTTCCTCGTGCAGGTAACTTGGATTAATGAAAATGTCATGACATTACCCCACTCTTCCTTCCTTCCCCTCCCGAATGTTTTGTTAATAACGATGTTTTTTTCCAGGCAAAACATATGCTACTTCACAACATTTGGAGATACGACATGTGCTGTGTGTGAATGGTCGTTTGTGTAGCTTGGGTAGCGTTGGGCCATTGGCCAAAGCTGTGTGTGGCCTGGTGTCACAGTACCTGGCTAGCCTATTTAGCTGATGTCGGCCATTGGCTCCTTGCTGCTTTGGTTTCTCCTGGTATACCCTCTTCTTGTTGGATTTAAGTGTTGATCTTTGTCCTTTTGAATCTGTCATACATGCTCTAGTCTCTCTCTAACACACACACACATGACAAACACACATGTTCTCTCTCTCTCTCTCTCTCTCCTCTCTCTTTCTAACACACACAGTCTGCCTATGCGGCCTTTCTCGATGGCTAGGCTGTGCTCAAGGATCTTCAGTCACCAGTGCTCAGGTATTCTGCCACTGTGTACTCTCTGTTTAGGGCCAAATAGCATTTCAATTTCTTTCCAATGTGTCTCTCTCTCTCTCTCTCTCTCTCTCTCTCCTCTCTCTCTCCTCTCTCTCTCTCTTGGATTTAAGTGTTGATCTTTGTCCTTTTGAATCTGTCATACATGCTCTAGTCTCTCTCTAACACACACACACATGACAAACACACATGTTCTCTCTCTCTCTCTCTCTCTCTTTCTAACACACACAGTCTGCCTATGGCGGCCTTTCTCGATGGCTAGGCTGTGCTCAAGGATCTTCAGTCACAGTGCTCAGGTATTCTGCCACTGTGTACTCTCTGTTTAGGGCCAAATAGCATTTCAATTTCTTTCCAATGTGTCTCTCTCTCTCTCTCTCTCTCTGTACACTGTATATTGACTGTAGAACGGGAGCTCTCTCTCGCTCTCATCTTTTGCTATATGTTGACTGTATCATGCCCCGCCTCGGGCAGCGCTATTATTTAAGAATATGTTGACCGTATAAAAAAAAAAAAAAAAAAAAATATATATATATATATATATATATAATTTTTTTTTTTACCTTTGGGGGGGGGGGGGGGGGGGTGGGGGGGGGGGGGGGGCCTCGCGTTACATCTCGCACAGGGCCTCGCATTTCTCCCAGGCGGCCCCTGTGTGTGTGTGTGCGTGTTGGCATTTAACCATCATGGATGCTGACATAAACAGCTAATCTAACCCAGATTCTGTTGCCCGTATAAAGATGCTCTCATGTCACACGGATGACATTGCAACACAATTCGTGATTGTGGGGGCGTCAGAGACCAGCTGGTGACCAGTTGCCGGTTCAATTCCTGGGACTGAATGGGAAAGTTATAGGCAAGGCAGGTCTCATTCCCTTTTTTATTATTATAACTGTTTTGAACCCTTTCACTGCCACACGACAGCCGGTTAACCCTTTCACTGTGACAATACAGAAGGTTAGCCCTTTACTATCACACAACCGACGGCGATGCTCCATCATTAGCATCATTGTGAGAGTGTGAGCTAATGATGCTAATGATGGAGCATCGGCGTCGGTTGTGTGATAGTAAAGGGTTAACCTTCTGTCGTGTGGCAGTGAAAGGTTAAGACGCTCCATTGTGTGTAATACACTGTGTGTAGAGTTCTGTTATTCACATGTCATGAGCCTAGTGTTGGAGTTAATACGTCTGTAGAGTTCTGTTATTCACATGTCATGAGCCTAGTGGTTGGAGTTAATACGTCTGTAGAGTTCTGTTATTCACATGTCATGAGCCTAGTGGTTGGAGTTAATACATCTGTAGAGTTCTGTTATTCACATGTCATGAGCTAGTGGTTGGAGTTAATACATCTGTAGAGTTCTGTTATTCACATGTCATGAGCCTAGTGGTTGGAGTTAATACGTCTGTAGAGTTCTGTTATTCACATGTCATGAGCCTAGTGGTTGGAGTTAATACATCTGTAGAGTTCTGTTATTCATATGTCATGAGCCTAGTGGTTGGAGTTAATACGTCTGTAGAGTTCTGTTATTCATATGTCATGAGCCTAGTGGTTGGAGTTAATACGTCTGTAGAGTTCTGTTACGAAGGATCAGATTAAACCGAATATATATATTTATTTATGGATATATATTGAATAGTATTTGTATGTCGTTTGATATCCCTTGTATATTCCTTGTACATATGCACGGAATATCCCTTTAGCCTACTATAGCCCATAATAGTTCATTCTCTTATTGGACAAAGGACCAGGCGCCAGGGGACCAGCCCCTGGCGTCAAGTTCAAAGGTACCGACGAGACATGTCCGTACTAGCCCCGGCTGCGCTCAGGGATACGGCTACCGAAATGAGAGTGGCACTATTTGTTCACCGTGCATATAAATATGGCGCAAGTAAATGTAGAAGTCCCTTACCCTTCTTCCCAACTTAGTAACAGAACGTGAAGCCTCACCCACGATACGACGTGCGGTGAAGTATGGCCTGTTTGGCCTTAGAATAGCATTGAGACCTCGTGCGAATTAATAACTGAATTGTCAGAGTTTGGCACTGTACTGTCGAGTGCGACGTATTTCTATCAAGTAATAATAGTCTATCGTGTATGGTGCATCGTGCGGTTAGAGTTCTAAAGTGACCAGCATCTCCAACGCTTCCTCGTGTTATCTAGAGTCTTATCCAGGTTGGGCCGACCACATGGCGCTTTCATCCGAGGAGATCTAGGCGAGGACCGAGGGACATGTACACTGGATTACCTACCCGACGACTGCTGAGCCCTATGCGGCTGGAATATATATTTGCTTTGGTACTGTGATTTGTGGAGCGGATAATCGCCGACGCCTGTGAGTGTTGGATTTACCCCCGAGAGGAGTCAAGTTGAGTCGGCGCTCAGAGAGACTGAGGTCGCCTAGCTTCTTCTTCATTGTGGAGCTACAGCCTACAAGAGAACCAAGGTGTATTCATCTACGGATCAAGAGTCTATTGCACTGTCTTCTGTACTTGAAGTCTCCATAGATATCGTTGACCAGACGGTCTACTACCGACGGCTCTCCTACCCC